>NW_022103951.1:141672-142987 GCF_000313985.2 Echinops telfairi
CCATTTCACAAACTTTGGACATGTAACCAGGAGGGACCAGTCCCTGGATAGGACATCATGTGTGGTAAAGTCGAAGCTCAGCAAAAATGAGGAAGACACTCAGTGATATGGACTGATCCCATGACTGAAACATTGGGCTACAACAAAGCAATAATCGTGGGGATAAAGCAGCGCTGAGCACTATTTTGTACTCTTCTACAGAAGATCTCTATGCTTCAAGGACAACTCTATGATACCTAAAAACAACAAAGAATAACTAAGGACATTATGCTTGACAAAGTGGAGGGGCAGCAGAAAAACAAAAACAAACAAACAAACAAAAACATCTAAAAAGAAGGGCCCCAAAATGTGGATTGGCACAGTGGCTGCAACAATGAGCTCGGGCAAAGGAACAATTGTGAGCATGGCCCAGGACCCTGCAGTATTTTGGTCTGTTGTGCAGAGGGTTGCTATTGGTTCAAATTGACTGGATGACACATAACAACAACAAAGAAGCAAGAGAAAATTACTACTCCCACAACTATACACTAGGTTTTTCTTCCATGCTTCTAAAATAAATCCTTTTCTTGGATACTTTCTAAAAAGCACAAGAATTCTAGATTTGGAAGGTTATCTGTTAGAAAGCAATTGTCTCTTCAGAATTTCTTAGAGGAACCATGAATCCTCCATCCCAATCTTGTTGAATAAGCAGTGCTCACTAATAGCCAGGAGAGGTCACATGATTGGCTCATAACCAATTACAGCGTTCCATCTCCTCAAGTAGAGTGATTAACCTGGAAGTAGATTCATGACCCAAAGCTATTCAATGTCCTTTGTGTGACATATGATGGAACTCTTCCTGTGAACAATAAAAATGAGAAATGCCTAGAAGAGAAGCATTTGAAGAAACTAAAAAATTAGTGTACCACTTTCAAATCAGTAAAGGAAAATAAATTAGTTTAATGCCATTAGATTTCTTGTTACATGTTGTTATTCCAGTTATGAAGTTCCATTGAATTAATTTCAACAGATTGCCATTCCACGTGCCAGAGTACAAATACCCCACATGATTTTCTTGACTTGAATATTTACAGGAGTACATAGACAGGTCTTTCTCACTTGTCACTTCTGTGTGGGTTTGAAGTAGCAGCTTTTCAGTGAGCAGCCAAATAGTTAACAGTTGACCCACCAAGGGTCCCTCTAATTACTTAAGTATATATACACATGCTTTTCTTTACTTTCAAAAAATGGTTCCAGCTGTGCTTTGCAATTTGCAAATTAAAGGGTCACATCTAACAAAACAGATATATGTGTCATTGGTTCAAGGGGAGTAAAA
>NW_022103951.1:143438-145407 GCF_000313985.2 Echinops telfairi
AACTCTGTATTTTATCTATGAAACAAAGCCATGAAAGGAGAAACTGTAGCACACACCCCCCTGTGAAATATATTACAGAGTTGAGATAGAAACAGTCATAAAACTGGCACTTCAGCAAAAAATTAAATAATCAACTCTCAAATAAACAGAAATCTCATGCGCTAATTATATTTCAAGTATGTAAGCAAACCTATTATATTTAAACTAAAGTTCTGAAATTATGCACTATAAATATGTCCTATGTGCATAGTGGTTATGCAGTGGCATGCAATTAGCAAGGATATCAGTTCAAAACCACCAACTGCTCTGAAAGATAAAGACAGTGTTTTCTACTCCCATAAATGTTTACAATCTCAGAAAATCAGAGGAGCAGTTCTATCCTGTCCTATAGGGTCGCTATGAGTCAGCTTCAACTCGATGGCATTAATATATATTTCCTCTGATACCATTATTCACATTTAATATCTGACTATTTATGACAGTGGTAGCCATATTTTAATGTATGGTAGATATTAAAATAAATGGTCATGCATAAATACATAACAGTATATTAATAATTATATTCCTAAATTATAGTCACTAATAAAGCTATCAAGTTTCCAATTTTATCATTCCACCATATTTTTCTAGGTCTTTCATGCTATATATAATAAATAGCATGAAATAAATAGAAACTGCATCAGGGTTATAAGCACAGGTCTATCTGTTATCCTGTAATTTTCTCTTTTTGAATAAAAAAATAGAGGTACATTTTCATCTATGTAAGTAGAGGAGAAGTGGTAGAGATAGGTCATTGTCTCTATATAATTAAGGTTACAATATATAAGTGAGTAAATGGGTAATGGTATACTTTTAATCTTAATAGTTATTAATAAAATTAAATTTATTTTCCTGAGTCTTTTATTCCTTTATGATTCCATCCAACCCACCTTCTTTATTGTAAGCAGTATACTATATTGCTCGGAATGGAACAAAGGAGAATGGAATAAGAGACCAATTCAATTTCCATGAGAATTAAATGAGTAGTTTACAACTAGAAGAAATCCCACTGGAGTTAGGCATTGATGCAATTTTGTGCTCATGGGTGATGTTCAAGGTCATATTATATCACTCTTAGACACCTGCCACAACTTGTCAGTGCCCATTTCTTTCTCCCAGACCCACACAGCCCATTAACCCAAATGTCTCCCTTTAATATTCCAGTTCCATTGACCTGGGCTCTTCTCCTCTTCAAGGACTATTATCTTTTATTTTCTCTATCTGCCACCTATGTGTTCTGAGAGCCCTCCAAGTCCACAATCCATTTATCTCATGAAATAATTAGGCCCTTGAAATAGACACTTAGTTTAATATGGCATAGTAATATTTGCATCTGTAGCTTCTCCACTTGGGTAGAGCATTCATATTACTATAAAAAGGTTTAATTGTCAAATCAGGATTACCCTACTAATAGATCTTATCCAGTCCCAAACTATTCTGATGATTCAATGAATAAAGCTAGACATCAGAAGAGATATTCTTTTTCAGGAGGATCTCAAGGTTGTCAGGTGTCTATATCTACTGATTAATGAAATTTTTCGCTCTTACATTAACAAATGGATTTTCAAGAGTTTGGAACACCTCCATTGTATCAGCCATTGATTACACTAATAAATGTTCTACTGGCTTGAAGCAGCGAACTAATAAAGAGCTCTGTGGGGCAGGCCCCAATCCAAACTACGTGGATCCCCCACCCACCGTCCCAAAGAATTCACTTCGGAGGACAGTACTGAAGCTACCACCCAAAGAGAGGGGAGCATTTTATAAGAACACAGGGGTGCAAACAAAGAGGGAAAGAGAGAGATTGGAACACACCCTGGCCCATCAAGCGCCAAAGATGATATTCCTGCTCAGAGCAGCGAATGCACAGAGAGGACCAAAGGACCAGCCCCACCACAAAACATGACATCCCTCTGACCCATAGCACTAC
>NW_022103951.1:146578-148395 GCF_000313985.2 Echinops telfairi
CATGACCCCAATTCTGCTTACAAACCTGGCTATACCAGAACATATACACGGGTACTGATAAGAGCTGGAAATACATGGAATGCGGGACAGGTAAACCACTTAGGACCAATAATGAGAGTAGCAATACCAGGACTGTAAGGGGAAGGTGGATGTAGAAAGGGAAAACGGAGCACAATAATCTACATATAACCCCCTCCGAGGGGGACGGGCAACAGAAAAGTGAGTGAATTCAGTCAGTGTAAGACATGAAATAATAATAATAATTTATAAATGATCAAGGGCTCATGAGGGAGGGAAGGTGGGGAAATGCGGAGCTAATACCAAGGGCTCAAGCAGAAAGAGAATGTTTTGAAAATCATGATGGTAACATATGTACAAATGTGTTTGACACAATGGATGGATGGATGGATTGTGATAAGAGCTGTGGGAGCCCCCAATAAAATGATTTTTTAGAAAAACAAATAGGAAATGTTCACTTTACTACTCCTTTACTCTCCAGCCAACTATGCTTAACTGTTTATGCTAACTTATCTAAAACATAAGCATTTTTATAAGACCTACTCATAAAGATCCTTCATTCATATTTCCCTTCTTTGTCCAAGTACAAAGGAGAAGGCCTATGGTTAACTCTTTCTTTTTAAGCACCTACCGGAAATCCAAGAAAATATTTTGGGATTGATAACAATACTATATATGGCGCATCAGCTCTCTAGTATGCATTTCTAAAAAATGGAGGCTCGTTGACAAAGTGCAGCCTTTTGGTCTTTTACCTTTATATCTCAGAACCTAGTGAAAACAGTATCTAAATAAATAAATAAACAATATATGTTTAAATGTATGCCAAGTTATTAGGATACTAAGGATGAAGGATGTCTAAACCAGCATGAGACAGTAATAACACTACCTTACTGGGAAGGTGCTTGAACTGGCTCTGGAAAATTATGAAGAATTAGCTAAGACAGAATAAAGAACCCTGGTGGGAGACGAAGGTTGACAGTTGGAACCCTCCACCCACCCTCTTGAAGAAAGATGTGACGGTCTGCTTCTAGAAAGACTTACATCTTCAGAAGCCCTAAGTGTGCAGTTCTACGCTATCTTACAGAGAATTTATGAATCAGAATGGCCTCCATGACAGTAGTTTAAGAAGGAACAGAGAGCCATTCCCAATGAAGAGAATAATAAGGATAAAAAAGGATAGGTATATCAGCCAAATAATTGATGGAATAAGGAGTTTATTTTGAGAGTAAACACAGAATGGTGAGAGATTGTGGTGCTGATTAAACCAATGAAGGAGACGGGGCTTGGATTTATAGTTTGGGTTCTCATCTTTGAAACTAGGGATAAGTGTAAAGGATAAATAAAGAGGAATTGTAAGCTCAGAAAGAATATATCAGTGTTTCCATTTATTCTTTTGATTCAACTCTTCTTTTATTCTATCAATAGCCAAGAGATGGCTTAAAAAAGTTTATGCGAAAATTCCATTATCTTTTCATTCCATGTGCCCTGAACCTTTTGAACCCTTTTTTGTGTATTTATTGTAGCCCAAAATTTGAAGCGGATATAATTTTTTGCAATAAAGATGAATGAAACAAAATCCTTTCTTTGATCTTATAGATCAGTGGTTCGAACGACCCTTTCACAGGGGTTGCCCAATTCATAACAATAGAAAAATTACAATTGTGAAGTAGCAACAAAAGTAATTTTATGGTTTGGGGGGTCATCACAACATGATGAACTGTATTAAAGGGTCGCGGCATGGGTTCCCCAACTTATTTGGCCTACCATCCCCATTTCAGAAAAAAAATTTGTATGATAAT
>NW_022103951.1:151108-152785 GCF_000313985.2 Echinops telfairi
TATTTGAGCCCATTTTAGCACCAACTGTGTCAATCCATCATTTTGTGGTCTTGCTCTTTATTGCCACCCTTCAACTTCAACAAGCATGAGGCCCTTCTCAATGGGCTAGTTTCTCCTGACAGCATGCCCAAAGTGTATAGGGCAAAGTTTGGCCATCCTTTCCTCTAAGGAGAATTCTGGCCATACTTCACCCTTTGGGCAGTTCATAGTACTTTTAATATTCTTTGTCAGCACAACAATTTAAATGCACTGATTCTACTTCAGTCTCCCATATTCCTTCTGCAACATTCACATGCATATTTGGCAATAAAAAATACCATGTCTTAGGACTGAGGCACCTTATTCCTCAAAGTATCATATGAGGCGGTATCCCCCCAAGTTGAAATTTTTACCCAAATATATTTTAAATTTTATAAAAAACAACCTTAAAGTACTCTCCATTATACTTAATACATTTGTCAAATCGGCGATTCCAATCTTGGGAACATTCTTAAAACTCATCCGTTTGGATCGCTGACAGCATCTCCCTTGTCTTTTTCTTCACATCTTCTAAGTTGTCAAATCGCTGTCCTTTCATGTTCATCTTCATTTGTGGAAACAAAAAGAAGTCACACGGAGTGAGGTTAGGTGAGTAAGTTGCCAGAGACAAGAGAAGCTTGCTGTTTTTGCCAAGAACTGACACACTGAAATGATTGCATGAGCAGGTGCATTGTTGTGGTGGCAAAACC
Source organism: Echinops telfairi (assembly GCF_000313985.2). Lineage (NCBI taxonomy): Eukaryota > Metazoa > Chordata > Mammalia > Afrosoricida > Tenrecidae > Echinops > Echinops telfairi. The sequence continues at coordinate 151,837 of NW_022103951.1, forward strand.
AGTTCCCAGGCTGCCACAAATCAGGCCTTTTTTTGTCACACACTGTTATTCTTTTCAATACCTCTAAATCAGCGGGTTTTTTGTCACACACTGTTATTCTTTTCAGAACCTCTAAATCAGTGGTTCTCAACCTGTGGGTTGCAACCTCTTTAGGGATCAAATAATCCTTCCACCGGGCTCGCCTAAGACCATTGGAAAACATATTTCCTATTGTCTTAGGAGCTGAGACACTGCTCTTCTACCTGTCTCCAGGCGGGTCTGTTCACATGCAGATATGCCCACATATGAGTACCTGGCATGAAGACTGTTACCGATGCTACACCACACTTCAAAATAAAATTTCATTTATTTGTAATTAGAAATAAATATTTCACAATATATAATTACATATTATTTTTGTGATTAATCAGTATGCTTTAATTATGTTAAATTTGTAACAATGAAAATACATCCTGCATATCAGATATTTACATTATAATTCATAACAGTACTAAAATTACAGTTATGAAGTAGCAATGAAAATAATTTTATGGTTGGGGTTCACCACAACAGGAGGAACTGTATTAAAGGGTCACAGCATTAGGAAGGTTGAGAACCACTGCTCTAAATAGAAAGTTTTATTAACAGTCAGGTGGAATGCACTCCGAGTCAATATTTTCGTCCATTTGGGAAGTTGACAGATATCCAGAATGAGATTTGTCATCAATCGACATTTCACATTTTTTGAAATAAGAAAGCCACTCATGCACTTGAATTTTTCTCATAGTGCTGTCCTTATAAGTTGTATACAACATCACAACAGTTTCTGCCACATTTTTCCAGAGCAGGAAACAAAATTTCACAGCCAGACGCTTTTCTCTTAAATCAGCCATCACAAAAAAATGAGGTTAGAGCAAAACTTACAAAAAAATTCACTGTGACCAGAGAGAACCTGCCCAGATGATGCCAC
>NW_022103951.1:153264-154686 GCF_000313985.2 Echinops telfairi
AACTTCATAGGGAGCCTGAATCAGACCCTCCAGATCAAATACAGACCTACCAACTGAGACTGAGCTAAACCAACCAATATTTAGATATTAAAATGAGAAACAAATGCTTGTGTTGTAAGCCACTGCCTTTAGGGCCTCTTCTTGTTAAGGGGCTATATTATAGAAATTGCTGACCAAGACAGCAGGAAAGAAAAAAAAAACATTACAATGTATATTGAATATATATTGTATAGCATCATAGTGGGTTGAGCATTGGGTTGGCTGCTTAACCACAAGGTTAGCCATTCAAATTCGCCATCCACTGTGTAGCAGAAAGATCAGCTTTTCCTCTCTGATAAAGATTTATAGCATTGGTAACCCATAGGGGCAGTTCTACTCTATCCTATAGGGTTAATATGAGTCTGAATTGGCTCAATGGCAGTGGTTTGTTTTATATACATATAACATAAACTTTCATGTGCACCCATATTATATTATAAAACTTTGAAGGTTAAAGAACCCAATTTACATGAAGGACAGTATGCAATTTCTAGATGGTGAGAACAACAAAAGAGCAGAACATTCGTTTATATGGGTTATTTCTTTATTGCAGCTTTCACAAGCTGTTATTCAGAGCCATCAAGTCGGTTCTGTAGTGACCCTATGTACAGCAGAATGAAACACTGCCCCATTCTGTGCCATCCTCACAATCTTTTTTTCTTTAATATGAACATATGAGTTTTAATTGCCTTAGCTTATGGAAGTAGAGTCTGTAGGAAAAGAAGTGCTCCTGTGATGATACTTTTCTGAGTGGTGAATAAAGGGCTTTTGGATAATAGGAAATACATATTGACAGTGAAAGCACCCTATACAACTTTCTTTAAATAGAAAATTTTGGTGTTTCTCTGTTAATACAAAGATATTTTCCCTCCATTGTATACCAACCTGCTGGAGAAAAAGGAAGGAAAGTGTCAGCCACAGACTTAATACCAATTCATGTGATAGTCAAAAGGATAAAAATTGAATTAAAAATACATTAGCATTGGTAATTTTGAGGAAGGATAATTAATATTTTTGATGGATAAATTTACATTATTCTTTCTTTTATAAATGATTTCATTAGGGGTTTTTACAGCTCTTATAACAATCCATACATCAAGTGTAACAAGCACATCTATATATAAGTTGCCATAGTCATTTTCAAAACATTTTCTTTCTACTTAAGCAAGCCCTTGATATCTGTTCCTCTTTTTTTCCACCCTCCAACCCTCATGAACTCTTGATAAATTATAAATTATTATATTTTCATATCTTACACCATCCACTGTCTCCCTTCACCCATGTTTCTGTTGTTCATCCCCCGTGTGTGTGTGTGTGTGTGTGTGTGTGTGTGTGTTTTGGCGGTTATATGTCAATCTTTGGGATTAGTTCCCCCTATCTCCC
>NW_022103951.1:154812-158625 GCF_000313985.2 Echinops telfairi
GTGTGTGTGTGTGTGTGTGTGTGTGTGTGTAAGCATTAAAGAACTAGAAGAATGTTGTGTTTTGTCAATGCTATACTGCACCCTGGCTGACTCGTCCTTTCCTTGTAACCCTTCTGTGAGGGGATGTCCAATTGCCTAACTCAAATTTAGTGGCTTAAAACTACACACTGATTACCTGATAGTTCTAGTGGTCAGAAATTTGAAAACATTCTTACTGGATTAAAATCAAGGCCATAGCGGGAAATCTTTGGATGACCATCTTATTTCCTTGGTCATTTCAGCTTCTAGTAACCCTCTACATGGCCTTCCTCCTCTATCTTTCAAACCAGTGATATTGAACCATCTGTCTGGTTCTCCCTCTTCTGCCATCCCTCTTCCACTTTTAAGGACCAGTATGCTTACATTGGGTTCAATCTGGTAAACTAGATAAATTGCTCTATCTCAAAATCAGCTTAATTTCATCTGCAAAATCAATCATTTATTTTACCAAGATATTCACACATTCTAAAGATTAGGATGTAGACGTTTTAGGGGAGCAACATTATTCTGCCAACTATAGGTGTTATCAAACTAAGTTGACATGCTAATAATGTTAGGATAAGGTACATCACGGCGATAAATGTATCACAATGAATCAGATTACAGACTCTACAAAAAGCTTCCAGTACTTCTTATCTAGTTCTAGCTGCATACATTTTAGGCAAGATATTGAAATAGTTGAGGGTAACTGTAAGATTAGGCTTTCTACTCCCATAAATAGTTACAGTCTAAGAAAACCACAGGGCAGTTCTACCCTGTCCTATAGGGTCGCAAATGGTCAGCATCAATTCGATGACAGTGAATGACTGATATACTCTATGACACTATTTGGGTGTGAAGATTAAATATAATGGTATATATAAAGGTTATAACAAAGTGTTTAAATAAAATGAATATTATTTTTTATTTTTGTCATTAAATAATTAAAGACTGCATTTTATTAAAATATTGATGGATAGTTTACATGGTCTTTGATTAGATATTATGTGTATTTATAAAAAACAATAAGTGTGACCTTTATTATAAAGAATATTGTTTCTAGAAGGAGAATTGAAAACTATACATCTTGCTGAATAGGTTGAGCTTGAAAGTCAGAAGATGAAATCTATAGTATTTACTCACTGTATCTACACTCATCTAAAGGATCAAATCTAAATGTATACTTATTTAATACTAAACAACACTGCTTGTCAACTACATTACTCTCTAGCTAATCTCAAAACAGTTCTAATATTAAAGTGATAATAAGCTGAAACCACATTTTATTGATCTGAAAACAAATACAAATAAGATTTTTTTGAGATTCTGTTATTGCTTAATAATAATGGCTTTCTTTACAGAAGAACTAATTGAAATTCAATTACAAATTAAACTATAATTACATCTACAGCATTATTAGGGCATCAATCTTGAATAATGAAAATTGCCTTAAGATAAAATTGCACCTTCAATTTTCATAACCTGTGTGATGCACAGAGCTTACCTGCAGTACATTCATAAACTCAGGGGTAAACTTTACTCTTTATAGCAGCATGAAATTTGTGAGATTTAAGAGACTCTATAGAGGGTGATTGTTTATATTTTTTAATTAATTTTGTATGCAGAGGAAACACTACCAGGTCCTGCACCATCCTCACAATTGCTAGATTGGAGCCCATTGTGTCAATCCATCTTCATGAGGGGCTTCCTTTCTTTAACAAGCATGATGTCCTTTCCAGGTATTGGTCTCTCCTATAACATTTCCAAAGTACATCAGACAAAGTCTCACCAGCATCGTTTTAAAGGAACATTCAGGCTGTGTTTCTTTCAAGACAGATTTGTTTGTTCTGGCAGTCTATCCTAAGTACTTACAATATTCTTCGCCAACAGCATAATTAAAATTCATAAATTCTTCTTTGGTCTTCCTTATTCATTGTCCAACTTTCACATGTACATGTGCTGATTGAAAATGCTAGACCTTCAATCAGGCATAACCTAGTCATCAAAGTGCAATCCTTAATCTTTCATACTTTAAAGAGGTGTTGTGCAGCAGATTGACCTAATGCAATACATAGTTTAATTTTTTTAACTGTTGCTGACATGAAGGCTAATTGCGGATCCAAGCAAAATGAAATATTTGACAACTTCATTTTTTTTCTGTTTATGATAATGTTTTCTGTTGGCCCAGTTGTGAGGATTTTGTTTCCAAATGTTATCCTTTGTGCCAAATCCTCTTAATAATCAAGCTTGAAGCTCCCTATCAATGTACCAGTTTTGAACATTTTACTTGCATGTAATATTTTTTATAATTTCTGCATATTATGTCACCTTTCTTTGGAATGGGCACAAATATAGATCTCATTCAGTGTGTTGGCTTGGTACCTATCTTTCAAATTTCTTTGCATAGGTGAATCAGTACTTGTTGCCACATTTAAATTGGTATCCTGTCAAATCCGTTTTGGTTGAGTGACTCTGTGTATTCCGTCTATCATCTTTTGATGATTCCTGTATCATGTAATATTTTGCCCTTAGAGTCCTTCAATATTTCAACATGAGGCTTGAAATTTTTCTTTATTTCTTTCATGAGGAGTGGTAAGATGATATAGGATTAGGTAATGTTCCTACTGAAACTTGGTGTTTGATAATGACTAATATTTATAAATAAAAATAGCCATGTATGCATATTATGTGGAAATGAGGTAATATGTAATGACAATTCTAAATGGTTGAAATATTCAAAAGTCTAAAATTTGCCTCTGGGACACTGTAACAGAAAAAAAATATTGGGGTGCAGCACTGCTGTTGTGTTTTTGTTTTAACCCTGGGATACCAATTAACTTGTTAAATTATGTAAGATCGAGGACCTAATGCCGGGGGCTTAAGTGGAGAGGAAATATTTTGAGAATGATGAGGGCAATGAATGTGTAAATATGCTTTACACAATTGATGTATGTATGGATTGTGATAAGAGTTGTATGAGCTCCAAGTAAAACAGTTTAAAAAAAAGAGAAAAAATTACATAAGATCGAGTGATTTATTTAATTATTCTAAATACATTTAGAAAACAACTCTTCAGTATAGATTACAATTCAGTTTAAAGAAAGCAAACATTCTCACAGTCTTACCAATAAGCAACATAAAAGGACAAAATCTTGAAATTGCCAAAGGTTTTATTAGATCCACAATGAACACTCATGGAAGCAACAGTGAATAACTTAAATAACACAGTGCATTGGAAAAGTCTGCTGCAAATACTTGTTGAAGTATTAAAGTTTTAAAGAGCAAAGGTGTCATTTTGAGGACTAAAGTGAGCCTGACCCAAGCCATGGTATTTTCTATCACTTCATATGCATTGAAAGTTGCACAATGTATAAAGAAGGTAGTCAAAGAACCAATGCATTTGAATGATGATTTTAGTAAAGAGTATTGGAATTACTATAGACTGTCAGAAAAACAAACAAACAAAAAATCTGCCTCAGAAGAAATACAATGAGAATGCCCCCTGAGAAGTGAGGATGGGAGATTTTGTCTCTCTTAGTTTGGAAATGTTATCAAGAGAGACTAGTCCCTGAAAAAGGACAACATGCTTGATAAAGTTAGTAGAAAAGAGGAAGACTCTCAACTATATGTATTGCCAGTGTCTCAATGTACTCAAACATAACAACAATTGTGAAGCTAGCACAGGATTGGGCAGTGTTTCTTTCTGTTGTATATAAGGTTACTTTGTGTCAGAGCCTACTAGAGGGCCCCTAACTACAACAACAACATAATACATTTATGTATTTTCGAGTAAAA
>NW_022103951.1:158725-163047 GCF_000313985.2 Echinops telfairi
TTTCTGTTGTATATAAGGTTACTTTGTGTCAGAGCCTACTAGAGGGCCCCTAACTACAACAACAACATAATACATTTATGTATTTTCGAGTAAAAACCTTTCCTACAGTTCTCTACAATGTTAGAGAAAAAAAGTAATTAAATAAAAAGTAACCACCAGAATGTTTTATTTTGCAAGAAGATAAAAATGAAAAATTTTAAGTGTCTTTTATCACACATAAACAAAATGCTAAAACAGTGAAAGGCACAATATCTGATTCAAAATGCTCATGTAATAAAGCTTCAGTGGAATGAACAAGTAATGTATTTCTTAAGTGCTATAGAATACTTATGCTTTGATCATTGTTTATCATTAAACTATGCCAACAGGAAGTTTGACATAAGATTTAATGCCTAGCTACCAAAACATACTTATTCATAATACACTAAGGTCTGTTTCATTTCAGTGCATGAAAAAGACTCATTGAGATTCACTAATTTATTCATTTTGTTTCTCTGAGATCATGGATTAAGTATTTTAGTACATTATTCTAACATGAAAGGATGAAAACAAAATTTTATCAGAGTCTCTCCACTCCAATGCCTCATGGTATGTAGTTTAACACCAGCCAACCATACAACAATTAATTTCACTACCAAACACTTCATTGTTCTTACCTTTCACATGACAGGATGATCAGAGATTTAATACTTTTTCAAAAATAATTTCTTTCAGTGAGTGACAACAGTGGGAACTGAAGTTAAATTTATCATGTTCCAAAGTGTGCTTTTAGCTACATCAGATTATCTGTGCTGTTCTCAGCAATAATTGTTTCAAAGAGTTATCAAGCCAATTGTTAGTGAAAGCTATTCTTCTAAAATTCACTCTATGTATTACCATTTACATTTTCTAAAAGGTTGATACAATTAAGTGCATCAAGATTTGAATATCCCAGAAATCCAAGAGGGTTATCTTTTGCACATGTCTGTGAAGAAAAACCACCATTTTTTAGTTAGTTTGTTGTGCTGTTGCAGCCTGTGTGTTGTTTTGGATGCTGAACACTGTATAAATGCAATGACATTTCAAATATCAGCAGAGTCACCAATGGTGGGCTTGTTTAAGTGAAGCTTTCAGAATTAGGCAGACTGAGAGGAAAGTCCTAGAAATCTCCTTTCAAAAATATTTGCCAGTGAAAGTGTGTTAGTCTGGGTTGACTAGAGAAACAAGTTCATAGACACTCATATGTGTAATAGAAAGAGCTTTATATAGAAAAGCAATTGTACATTGAAAAACGCCCCAGCCCTGTCCAGATAAAGGTCCATAAGTGCTATAGTAGCCCATATGTCCAATATCGGTCTATAAATTCTTCTTCAGACTCACACAACACATGCAATGACACCGAATGCAGGAAGGTCACATGCCAGTGGGTGGAAAGTCTTGTAGATCCAGTGGCAGTAGGATAATCTAAGCACTGGCAGCAGTCTCCACATGGATCCTCCAGCTCCAGGGCTCTAGCTGTATTAGCGTAGCTCCATGTGTCTAATAAGTATGAAGATGAAGCAGAGTCTGGGCCTGGCCTCCAGTGAGCTGTTTATCTCCATAACACCTCCAAATGAGGTCATCAAGCTGAGACATGACTAACAGGCTAAACTCCCCACCTTCACTCTTAATAGTCTCAAGTTGACACCAAATTATGTAATCACCACAGAAAGCATTATGGATAACAACAGTGGTATAGTGCCCCACAGGTTGGAAGACACTCAAAATAAAATTGAGGAGGAACTGCCTTCTCAAAAACAGAGTTTACTTTAAAAACATGGATTAAACAAAACTTTAAGGCCTTCATTTGCTCATGTTACAAGACTCAAAATGAGAAGAAACAACTATAAAGATGCATTAATAATCAGAAGGCGGAATGTACAGAGTAAGAGAAAGGAACATTACAAGTTGTCAAAATGAAATGGAACACTTGAACAACAATATCGTAGGCATTATTAGTGAACTGAAATGGACTGTTGTTGACCATTTAGAATCAGAAAATCAAATGACCAACAATGGAATGAAAATTAAACATGTCAATAATGTTTTCTAAAAGAACATGTCAAAATCAATCTGGAAACATAATGGTTGCAGTGATGTGATAGTATCCACACTCCTACATAGAAGATCAGTTAATATGATTATTATTCAAGTTTACACACCACACACTAATGCCGAAGGTGAAGAAAAGTTTTACAACTTTAGCACCTCTGAAGTCGGCCACACATACAAGCAAGATGCATTGATAATTACTAGTGACTGGAATATGAAAAGCTGGAAATGAAGAAGTTTTGGTATGTGCAAAACATGAAACTAAACAAAAAAATGGCATGATAGAATTTTGCAACACCAACAACTTACTCATTGGCAATTTATTTTTAACTATAGAAGTTGCAATTAGACACATGGATCTTGCTGGATGGAATACATACTAATCAAATAGACTACGTGTATAGACAGAGACAGTGGAGAATCCCAACATCATCAATAAGATCAAAGCCAAGGGCTGACTGTGGAAAAGACAATTGCTCATAGATAATTTCAATTTGAAGCTGAAGAATATGAAAACAAATCCATGAGAACCAAAGTATAACTTTGAGTACATCCCATCTGAATAATTTAGAGATCATCTCACGAATAGATTTGATGCATTAAACACTAATGACTGAAGACCAGACAAATTGTGGGAAGACATCAAAGATATTATATAGGTACACGAAGAACACGAAAGAAAAAAAAACACATTAAAGCAACACCCATGGAAAATGTGCTTCTTACAACAATCAACTACGTAAGATCAAAACAACTTTTGTCCAAAACCAAAGAATATAGAAAAACAGGTTAATGGAAACCGGGAAGTCAAGGAGGAAACAGTGTCGACACATTTCAGAGTTGATATAGGCAATATCATAGAACAATTAGTGTATGAACTATTGATCAGAAATTAATTCTGTATGTAAACTTTTACCTAGTGCACAATAAAATATGTTTATTTTAAATAAAAGACCAAAGTGGATGTCAGAAGATTCTGAAACTTGCTCTTGAGTGTATTCAGTTGGTAAAGCAAAAAGAAGAAATGAAGTAGCAGAGCTGAATAAAAGATTTCAAAGAGTGGCCTGAGAAGACAAATTAAAGTATTATAATTAAATGTGCAAAGGCCTGGAGTTGGAAAACAACAAGAGAAGCACACACTCAGCATTTTTCAACTAAAGAAAGAAGTCAAGTTTTGAATGATGGCAAGATAGTTATGAATTGGGCTGCTGATGGCAAGGACAGTAGTTTGAAACCACTAGAGCAGTGGTTCTCAACCTTCTTAATGCCACTACACTTTAATACAGTTCCTCATGTTGTGGTGACCCCCATCCATAAAATCATTGTCGTTGCTACTTCATAACTATAATTTTGCTACTGTTATGAATCGGATGACCCCTGTGAAAGGGTCGTTCAACCCCCAAAGGGGTTGCAACCAAACGGTTGAGAACCACTGCACTAGAAGCTAAGTAGAAGGAAGATGAGGCTGTCTACTCCTGTGAAGAGTTACAATCATGGAGATCCACGGGGACACTTCTATCCTATGCTATAAGGTCAATATGAGTCAGAATTGACCTGATAGCAGTGAGTTTGACTTAAGGGGAAAATAATGAAAGAGGGAGGAAGCACCAAAAGAAAATGGAAGGAATACAGTCACTATACAAAAAGGAATTGTTAGAAGCTGAGCCATTTTAGTAGGTACCATGTTATCACATACTAATTGCACTAAAGGAAGAAGTCCAAGTTGCACAAAAGGCATTGGCGAAAAACAAAGTTCCAAATATGGACAGAATACCAAGATAAACGTTTCAACAAATGGTTGTAAAATTAAAAACCTTCACTCATTTGTGACTAGAAATTTGGAAAACAAATAGCTTGCCAGCTAAGAGGAAGGGGTCCATATTTGTGGCAATTCCAAGACAGGTTATCCTGCAGAATTTATTGAACATCATTAAAATACTACTTGGCTTCAAATCAGAAAAGATGAGTGTCAGGGTTGTATTATTTTACCATACGTATTCAATTTTTTAATATGCAAATGAAACCATCTTGCTTGCTGAAATCAATGATGAGTTGAAGCACTTGCTGAAGAAAATTTAAAAACTGGAGCTGTCAGTATGTATTGCAACTTAATGTAAAGAAAACCAACATCCTCACACCTGGACCAATAGAGAACACTGTGAAAAATGAAGAAAAGATTGAAATTGTCAAGGATTTCATTTTGCTTGGATCCACAATCAACATAGTACTCAAGAAGTCAAAGGATGCGTTGC
>NW_022103951.1:163147-164847 GCF_000313985.2 Echinops telfairi
TGTGAAAAATGAAGAAAAGATTGAAATTGTCAAGGATTTCATTTTGCTTGGATCCACAATCAACATAGTACTCAAGAAGTCAAAGGATGCGTTGCATTGGGTAAATCTGCTGCACAAGAGTCCTTTAAAATGTTGAGGCGCAAGGATGTCACTTTGAAGACTAAGGTGAGCCTTATTCAAGCCATGCTACTTTCAATTGCTTCATATGAATGTGAAAGTTGGACAATGAATAAGGAAGACCCAAAAGAATTGATGCTTAAAAATTATAGTGTCGCTGAAGAACAAATAAATCTTTCTCAGATGTACAGCCAGAATGCTCCTTAGAAACACGAATAGCAAGACTTCCTCTCACTTAATCTGGACATGTCATCAGGAGAGATAAGTCCCTGGAAAAAGATATTATGCTCACTAAAGTAGAGTTTCACCAAAAAAGAAGACTCTTGCTGAAATTGATTGACATAGTGGCTGCAAAAAATTGGCTCAAACATAACAATTATGAGGATGGTGCCAGACATGGTGGTGTTTCATTCTGTTGTACATGCGGTCATTATGAGCTGGAATTGACTCTATGGAATCTAGCAACAACATTAATATCACATCCAAATAAAGTTATGCTGAAGATAATTCAAAATGGTAGAAGCAGTACATCCACAAAGACCTGCCAGAAATTCAAATCTGATTCACAAGAGGATATGGAAAAAAGGATATTGTTACTGATATCAGATAGACTTTGACTGAAAGTAGACAACAACAGAAAATATTTACCTGTATTTTATTGACTGTGTAAGGCCACTAGACCGTGTGGGTCATAACACGTTAGGGGCTACATTGTGAATAATGGGACTTTAAGAACACGTGATTATGTTCTTGAAGAACCTGTAAATAGACCAATAGGTAGCAGTTTGAAGGGATCACAAAAATACTGAATGGTTTAAAATAAGAAAAGGTTTGGGTTAGAGTTATATTCTTTCACCATACTTATTCAATCTGTAGGTTCAGCAAATGATCCAAGAAGCTGGATTACATGAAGAAGAACATGGCATTAGGATTAGAAGAAGGCTCATTAACAACCTGGGATATGCAGATGGCACAACGTTGCTTGTTGAAATGAAAATAACTTGAGGCATCTGTTGATGAAGATAAAACCTACAGCCTTCAGTATGGTTTACACTTCAATATAAAGAAAATAGAAATTCTTATGACTGGATGATCAAGCAACATCATCAAAACGGGAGAAAAGATTGAAGTTGTCAAGGATTTCCTTTTACTTGGATCTCCAATCAAGGCCTATGGAAACAGTAAGTCAAGAAATCAAAGGACACACTGCATTGGACAAATTTAGTGTAAAGGACCCCTTTAAAGTATTAAAAAGCAAAATGTTCCCTAAAGGATTAAGGTGAACCTGACCCAAGTCATGCTTATTTTCATCCACCTGATATGCATGCAAAAGCTACACAGTAAATAATAAAGACAAAAGAAGAATTAATGCACTTGAATTATGGTGTTGCAAAAATATTAAATATACCAGAGACAGCCAAGAGAATAAAAAAAATCTGTCCTGCAAGAATTACCACCTTAAAAATAAGAATGTCAAGAGTTAGTCTCATGTACTTTGGACATGTTATCAAACAAGACCAGTTCCTGGAAAATGACATTATGATTGGCAGAGAGTCAGTGAAAAAAAAGGGATACACTTTTTT
>NW_022103951.1:166086-170922 GCF_000313985.2 Echinops telfairi
GCTTTCCTCCTGCAGTTGGCATCATAGTGTGTGTTTTGTGAGGTGAAGGAGTACTTTGTGGATTGGTATCAGACATATGGGTTGCTGGACTTGTGGGTTTGGGCAACACTGGGTTGGGATGTTTTCTTGATGTGCACTTAACCTTTATATAAAACTCTCTCTTATACATGAGCTTCTGTGGATTTGTTTCTCTAAAGTACCCAGACTAACATAGACCTCTATAAATGCCTTTTCCATCCTAGCTCTTTCCTCTATATCAAAAGGGATACTCTTAATGAGATAGACTGTTGGGTTTTGTTTTCTGGATTTTAAAATGGGTGATCTTGGTAGCATTTCTTGAAAGCCACAGGACAATATTGAGGAATTTATATGAAAATGTTTTCTGAACTTTGAAAATTGAATTGTAAAAAGGCCAGGAAAGTTATGCTGAGCAATTGTTTTTATCACAATACAAATGCTCCTTCTTCCAGGTAATCAATTGGCCATTTAGCTCAGAGGCAACAAAGCCCACATGGAAGAAGCACACCAGCCTGTGTAATCACGAGGTGTCCATGGGATCAGGTATCAAGCATCACAGAACAAAAAATCATATCATTGAGAATGAGGGTCAGTGCAGACTGAGGAGCCAAAGCCCATCTGCAGACAACTGGACATCCCCTTACAGAAGGGTCGCGGGGAGGAGACAAGCCAGTCAGGGTTCAGGGTAGAAACGATGAAACATACACGTTTCCTCTAGTTCTTAAGTGCTTCCTTCTCGCCCACCCCCCACTATCATGATCCCAATTCTACTTTACAAATCCGGCTAGACTAGAGAATGTACACTGCTACAGATAGGAAATGGAAACACAGGGAATCCAAGACAGATGATCCATTCAGGACCAGAAGTGAGAGTGGCGATACCCGGAGGGTGTGGGAAAGGTGTGGTAGAAAAGGGGAATCGATCACAAGTATCTACATATAACCTCCTTCCTGGTGGTTGGACAAAAGAAAAGTGGGTGAAGGGAAATGTCAGACAGTGTAAGATATGACAAAAGTAATAATTTATAAATTATTAAGGGTTCATGAGGGATGGGGAGCCGGGAGGGAGGCGAAAAATGAGGAGCTGATAACAAGGGCTCAAGTAGAAAGAAAGTGTTTTGAGAATGATGAGGCCAACAAATGTACAAATGTGCTTGACACAATGGATGTATTTATGGATTGTGATAAGAGTTGTAAGAGCCCCCAATAAAATGATTTTTTTTAAAAGTTGCTTCTCCAAAGGTAGCAAGGAGTGTCCTATGGCAATTTCATTGAGAAGCCTTGGCCCATCTACTTTTCAGTCCTGTACTTGCCCCTTCAGACTTCTGTTTGTTTCCCAAACTCAAAAGAATATTTTAAAAGAACGATAATTTGAGTCCCTTGAGGATATCCCAACAAAATTCTCCTGGAAAGGTTCTTGTTACTGTTAAGTATAGTTGAGTAGATTCCAACTCATGCACAACAGAATGAAACACTGCCCAGTCCTGTGCTGTCTTCAAAATTATTATATTTGATCCCATTGCTGCAGCCATTATGTCAATCCATCTTCTTGACAGTCATTTTTTATCCTACCCTTCTTTTTCACAAAGTGGTTAATCACTCCGCTGCTAATAAAAAAATAAGCCATTTGAACCCATCAACAATTTTGTGGGAAAATATGTGGCAGTTTGCTTCTGTAATGATTTACAGCCTTTTAAACATCATAGGGCAGTTCTACTCTGCCTTATAGGGTCTCGATGGGTCAAACGCCATTAGATAGCAACAGATTTTACAAAACTCCCAGTATGACATTATCAGAATAGAATAATTATCAAATAATAGGGCCATGGCAGCAGTTAAGTCCCTTAGCCCCCAAAGGGGTTATGATAACATAAAATCTGTCAATTCCAAGGAATATAAAAATATTGAATATCTTTTAGATTTATTACAGAGATATCCTATCTTTTGTTATTTAGTACCCTTGCCTTGTCTTTATTTCTATAGTTTTTTTAAAACATGACTAATTTCAATAATATAAACAAAAACAATATATAGCCAATTTATCGTAACCCTATAGGACAGGGTAGAACTGCCCCTGTGAGCTTCAGAGACTGTAACTCTTTATGGGAGTAAGGGAGACTAAAAGAAGCGCTTTGTTCTGAAAGTGATATGTATAAATTCTTTGAAATATTTTTTATTTCACTTTTTTAAAATATTTTCTATTTTAATGGGCAGTTAATGGAAGAAAAAAAGTTTTTTTAATTGTATTAGTATGTGTATAAGTATACATACACATAAACATACAATGCACACATAATACACAAATATAAAGCAATATAATTGACAAATTAATAATATTTTATTATGAAAGTCATTCAGAATGACTTTCAGTTTTACACTGAAAGACATTTCAGTTTTATAGAGTTTTATATTTTCAGTTTTATATAACACATTTATTGATTTCAATAATTTTGTTTTTTAAGATCATTTTATTGGGGGCTCATACAAAGCTTATCACAATCCATGCATCCATTCACTGTGTCAAGCACATTTGTACATTTGCTGCCATCATCGTTCTCAAACATTTTCTTTCTACTTGAGCTCTTGGTATCAGCCCCTCCCTCACCACACCTACTCCCTCACGAACCCCTGATAATTTATAAATTATTATTTTTTGGCATGTCTTACATTGTCTGACTTTTCCCTTCACCCACTTTTCTGTTGTCCATCCCCCAGGGAGGAGGTTATATGTAGATCCTTGTGATCGGTTCCCCCTTTCTACCACACCTTCTCTCCACCCTCCTGGTAACACCACTCTCACCACTGGTCCTAAAGTGATCATCTGTCCTGGATTCCATATGTTTCCAGTTCCTATCTGTATTAGTGTACGTTCTCTAGGAGGATTTGTAAGGTAGATTTGGGATCATGATAGTGGTGGGGAGGAAGCATTAAAGAACTACACTGCATCCATGACTCTTCTGTAAGGGGATGTCCAGTTACCTACTGGATCCCATGGACACCTCATGATCACACAGGCTGGTGTGCTTCTTCCATGTGGGCTTTGTTGCTTCTCAGCTAGATGGCTGCTTGTTTATCCTCAAGCCTTTAAGACCCCAGATGCTGTATCTTTTGATAGCTGGGCACTATCATCTTTCTTTACATTTGTTTCATCAGCTTTCTTCACATTTGCTTCACCCACTTTGTCTTCAGTGATCCTGTTGGGAAAGTGAGCATCATGGAATGCCAGTTTAATAGAATAAAGTGTTCTTGCATTCAGGGAGTACTTGAGTGGAGCCCCTATGTCCATCTGCTACCTTTGTACTAAACCTATAAATATGTACACATAGATCTATTTCCCCATCATCAGATATAGATATATTTACTTATTTACATGCCTGCATTTAGACCTCTATAAATGTCCGTTGCTTCCTAGATCTTTTCTTTATTTCCTTTTTCTTTCCTTTTGTCCCATGCTCAGTCTTCATTTGGGTTTCAGTAATTCCTCTTGATTACATTGCCCTTGATCAAGCTCTACCAGGCCTTGTATACACCCTCCTCACCACCAATTTTGGATCACTTGTTATTCACTTGTCCCTGGGTTTGTTAACACCCACTTCCTTTCCCCCACCTCTCTTGTCCCATCTCCCCCTTGGAACCGTTGGTCCCATTGTTTTTTCCTCCAGATTGTTTATCCCACATACCTTCTCTAGATAGACCTGCAGAGTTAATAATATGCCCAAAAACAAGACAGCCAAAAACAGCAGCAACAACAGCAATTAAAAAAAGCAATGACAAAAAAAAGAAAAGCCTGTAAATAGTTCAATGTCTGTTTGTTGACCTTTAAGGGTGTTTTCTGGTCGAGTATGATGGCCTGCCATGCCCTGGTCCCAAAGTCTATTTTTGGTATTCCCTCAGGACTTCGTTGCTCTGCTCACCTTACTGTTCTGTTGCATTCCCTTAGTGTTTTGCCTCAGTGTGTGGGGTCAGATAAGGCACAATTTCTACACTGTCTCCACTGTTGTCCCCCATAAGGCTATGGGTCAGTGAGGGATGTCATGCCTTGTAGTTGGGCCATCCCCATAGGGTCCTCTCTGTGCATTGGATGCTCTGAGCAGGGATATCATCCTCAAGGTTTTGTGGGCCAGGATGTGCTCCATATTCTCTTCCTCCCTCTTCATTTGCTCCCATGTGCTCTGATCAGCCATGTCCCTCTCCCTGCGCTATAGCTTCAGTGCTTCCCTTGGAAACATATTTTTCTGGCTGGAGGGGCACCTGTCCACGTAGTTGGGATTGGGGCCAGCCCCTCACACCTCTCTATTGGTTCCCTCTTTCATGCTGCCATGTTGTATTCACATCTTGGAGCACTGGGTTGAAGTCTGGTCCCTCTTTTTGGAGATATAAATAATACCCTACCCTTGGGTGGGTTAGTGTCCTATTCCCCCGCTACCTATTTCTTTTTGTCCCATTTTTCCACCCTCTTTTTTCATTGGCTACCTTATGTATCCCTGGATTTGGTCTGGCCCCTGGCATACTACCTGGACCTCACCCCAGGAATGTTTGTATACTGTAGCTTTTTCCCTATGCCCATTTTGCATTTGTTTTTAAGGTTTCCTCAGAGGACCTATGTTGTACTTGTCCTTTTGTGCTTGGCTTACTTTCCTTAGCATACTTTCTTCCAATTCTTCCCATGAGGTGATGTGCTTCATGTGTTCATCACTACTTTTTAGCGATGTGTAGTACTCCATTGCAGATTTCAATCATTGATTGATGACTCTGTTAATCAGGGTAGATTAGAGAAACAAATTCATAGATACTCATATGTGTATAAGAAAGAGTTTT
>NW_022103951.1:171679-172954 GCF_000313985.2 Echinops telfairi
CCTATTGGGAACTTAAAATAAATTTTCATATATAGATAAGACTTACAGCCTGGCAGTTATGATAAGTGAGGGTAAATAAAATTGTAAACGTAAACATATTTCATTAACTTTCTTATTTATAATAATGATGGATATTAATTTAATCTAGTCTTTCTTTCATAATATCAAGATTCATTCAAATATTTTTACTTTCGAAAGATGGCGGATCATACGACCTGCATACTCTGAGAACTCTTTTGAACAAGGCTGGTTTGGTGTCCAGGTAGCCGAGTGGAAGGAGTCTGGTGAGTGAAATATACCCCCTGGACAGCACCCCACCCCGACCCCACGCATTGTCCTGAGCCAGGGCCTCGGTGATCCAGGACGTGATTCTTGGGACATCTTGGGTCATTAGGCCGCCGCCACCGTGGCCGTGACATGCTATAGCCCCCGCGCCCGGAGTCGCTTGCCTGCTCTTCCGAGACACATGCAGCAGTGGCGGGACCCCCTACAACAGCTGTCCACTCGTGGGACCCCACTAGTAGAGAAGTTTCCCTTTCCCATGGTTTCCCTCTCCCCACATGGCAGCGATCTGCCCTTGTGCCCGCGTCCCTCCTTCCATTCACCCAAGGCCCAGGTAACTGACCTGAAAACCACCAGTGGCTGCCTGGGAGACCTCCACGGGGGACCATCCACCCCCATTGCTGCCGGGGACCACTTCACTGTCGCCCTGTTTGCCCAGCTGCCTGGCCCCATCAGCTTAGCTCCTGTTCCACTCCCAGCCCGGGAAGCTGCGCAGCACACTTCCCTCTGGTGTGAGCCTGCAGCCAGAGCCCATCCTGCTTCTATCCACTACACTGCATTTCGCCAGAGCCACTTCAGGCTGGAATGTGTCACCATGGAGCCCTGTGCCCAGGGCCTGGGGGCCTGGAGCATTAAACCTGCCTGCTATGGGATATTCCTTCAAGCGCTGACAGCGGCGGGTGTAACTGTGGGTGCTCCTGCCTATTGGGAGTGCGAGCAACAGGGCTTTGTGCTCCCGCAGCAGCAGCTTTACCCAACCGGGTGCACTGCGGGGTTTCCAGCAGCTGGCAGCTCCGAGCTCTGAGCCTGCTGTGGCGCGTTCCTCCCAGAGCGGAGGGCGAGCAACAGGCCATTGCTCTCCTGCCTGAGTGGCTTTGCCCACCCCAGAGCACTGCGGGATTTCCAGCGGCCAGCAGCTTTGAGCGCCAAGCCTGCCCGCTGCTGCATGTCCCTCTCAGCCTAGGACGCGGCTTTACGGTCCCAGCCAGAGCC
>NW_022103951.1:173054-174658 GCF_000313985.2 Echinops telfairi
TGGGATATTCCTTCAAGCGCTGACAGCGGCGGGTGTAACTGTGGGTGCTCCTGCCTATTGGGAGTGCGAGCAACAGGGCTTTGTGCTCCCGCAGCAGCAGCTTTACCCAACCGGGTGCACTGCGGGGTTTCCAGCAGCTGGCAGCTCCGAGCTCTGAGCCTGCTGTGGCGCGTTCCTCCCAGAGCGGAGGGCGAGCAACAGGCCATTGCTCTCCTGCCTGAGTGGCTTTGCCCACCCCAGAGCACTGCGGGATTTCCAGCGGCCAGCAGCTTTGAGCGCCAAGCCTGCCCGCTGCTGCATGTCCCTCTCAGCCTAGGACGCGGCTTTACGGTCCCAGCCAGAGCCATCTGTGCACTCCCGCTGTCTCTCACCACTGCAGTGCTCTGCGAGGTCCCCACACCAGCTTCTAAGCCTGCCCCAGCCCTTTCCAGCCGGCGTAAGATGCAGATGGTGCAGTCATTGCCTCCCTCAGCACCCCTTGTGGCCCCAGGCTTTTCAGCCCAGTGCAGGAGTCTCGCTCCTGTGGTGCTTGTCCGGCCTGTATAGCCTCTGCCCATAGGTTTACCTCTACAGGACTGCACAGACCTGGGAGTTCTTGCTGATCTGAAGAGCATTTTCCCCTCACATAGCCCGGCTCCAGGGCCCAGATCAGCACCTTGTCCTGTGGCACCGAGGCCTCACCCACCTATGCCTTCTATTTGGCATTGCTAGAACTTGGAGAGAAAAGAAGGGGGCAAATTTGAATACATACATAAATATGTATAATTTTATCTCGTGCTGGCTTTTCTTTTTTTTTTTCTTCTACTTTCTGAGTTTTCTTTTCTCTCTTCTTTTTTCCTAATTTTTCATTATCACTATTACTTCTCTTCTGGCCCTTTTCTGTAGGTTTTCCTTCTATCTCTTTTTTAATTTTTCCACTTCCACTGTTATCACTTCTTTTCTCTCCTCTTTTATAGCTTCTCCTTCTTTTTCTTTTTCCTCTCAAAGTTTTTAAAATTATTTTTAAATTTTCTTTTAATTAAACAAAAAAGGGTTGCTAAGTGTGCCCTGACAGACCAGGTCAAAGCAGCCTTGGGGCACTCATTGAGGCTCCAACCCCCACACCAGTCGCTGAAACATCTAATCACTGCTGGTTACTAAGCCTTCAGGGAACTCTGCCTACACAGCAGTCTGACTCATCCTTATAGTAGGTCATAGGCAGCCGCCTGATAGAATCCTTAACAGTAGCACAGACAAGGGCCCCCCAGCCTCCCAGAATTATGGGGCCCATGAAAGGATCAAGGAAAAATCCACAGATGATATCACTCCCAACAAAAAAATTAGAGACAAAACATAGTAGCAGAGATAATGTTTCCCATAGAAGAAACAGATACAGATCTGCAACAGAAGGAAATCTTCAGAAGTCTGCTCACAGTAATACAGGAGCTGAGGTAAGCAACCCAGAAGAAGGATGCAATGATAGAGGAGATGAAGTCCACAATAGAGGGGATGAAGTCCACAATAGAGGGGATGAAGTCCACAATAGAGGGGATGAAGTCCACCCACCAAAGGGAACTGCAAGAGCTAACAGGGGTGGGAGCAGAAGCCACACACGAGGTCACAGA
>NW_022103951.1:175704-176598 GCF_000313985.2 Echinops telfairi
AGGTATAACATGAGTCCCCTGAGGTAAGTACAATCAGCATGGGCAGGAATAGAAGAATAGACACCTGTCTTGCAATAAACCAGTGGAAGCATAGATAGTTGGGGGGAGGGCAGAAAGCACCTAGGGAGGTACTTGGGAGTCCAACATAAGTAAGGGGAAGAGGGGCAGGAGGAGGGAGAATCGGGGTGGGGAGAAACTGAGTTGATGGCACAGGAGGAACAGGGCACTAACCCACCCAGGGAAAGAGTATTGGTTGTGTCCCCACAGAACTGGAATGTGCATACACACCCCACCATGATATGCCAAACCAGGAGGGCAACGTAACGTGCGGAGTAATCCACAAAGAGACTGGATCATACGCTGGACCTAACCAGAATTAGCTCGACCACCACCATGGAAGGGAGTACCACAGAAAATGGAAATAGATCGTCTGGTGTGAGAAAGGAACTGACCTACCATACCCAGAAGGAAGCTGAAGCAAAGGAAGGAGGAGGAACCGAGTGGAGCACACCTGGGCCCACCAAGCTCAGAGGGTGATAGCCCAGCTCAGAGGGCCCAATGTACATAGAGGACCATATAACCGGCCCCACTGCGAGATGCGACATCCTGCACTGACCCATGGCCCTACACGGGACAGCACCAGAGACACAGTGTGGGATGTGTGACTGAGCTGACCCCACCACACTGAGGCAAAACACTGGGGGCGTGCAATTGAGTGGCAGGGGAAGCAGAGCAAGGAGGTCTCAAGGGAGTATAAAGGATGGACTTTGGGGCCAGGACATTGCACCCCATCAGACTCATCCGGAAAACACTCCTAAAGGTCAACAAACAGACCTTGAACTATTAACAGGCTTTTTGTTGTTGTTGTTGTTGTGTTTTTTCTCTTCTTTTAAA
>NW_022103951.1:178821-180183 GCF_000313985.2 Echinops telfairi
TCTTCATTCAAAGCCAGAAAATTGTGATTAATCTTAATCATTCTGTTTATAGGATGGCAGATAGAAGATACTTAAAAATTATTGGTTATAACAAGTGAAATACAATTTAGATTCTTAGAGAGAATATATTTATACTACCATGTCATGTTACTTGAGTAGATTAAACTCCTATGTCCTGAACCACATGCTGTGATGATGGATTTAACACTTCATAATGAGTGCTAAGTAATATTTACCATGTATTCTCATTTGCATTAAGTTGCTTTATGTTAGAGAAATAAGAACCTTATGTTGAGTTTATTAGAGTAGTATTAGTTTTAAGACCTCCAGATATTTTCCCATCTGTTTACTCAAATAATTTCCACTTGTGAAGGCAGACTATCTTAGCTATCTAGTGGTATTATAACAGAAATACCACCAGTGAATGGCTTTTACAGAAATATATTTTCTCACAATTTAGCAATCCAGAAGTCCAAATTCAGTGCTCCAGTTCTAGGGGAAGACTTTCTCTCTGTGTCACTTCTCGAGGAAAGGCCTTTTTCTCTTTGAGCTTTTGCTCCTGGATGATCTGAATGTGATTTACATCTATTGTCTCCAATCTCAATTTACTATTGTTGTTATTAGGTGCTGTCAAGTCAGTTTCCACTCAGAGCTACCTTCTACACAACAGAAGGAAACACCGACTGGTCCTTTGAAACCCTCACAATCTTTGGTATGTTTGAGTCATAGTTGCAGCCACTGTGTCTATCCATCTCCCTAACAGTCTTCTTCTTTGTCACTGCCATTTTTTTTTTAACAAGTGTGATGTCCTTTTCCAGTGACTGGTCTCTTCTGATGAAGATTCACCATCCTTGCTTCTAAAGAGTATGGTACCTTCTTTCATGACAGATTTGTTTGTTCTTTCAGCAATCCATGGTACTTTATATATTCTTCAACAACAGTGTAATTCAAATACATCCATTCTTCTTCTGTCTGCCTTATTCATTGTTCAACTTTCACATGCATATCAGGCCATTGAAAATACCATGGCTTACTGCCCCTCCCCACAGAAGAATTTACTTGAGAGGATGGCAACGAAGCTGCAGCTAGGGGAGAGGGCATGTCTGACCAGAGCAAATGGGAGCACTTAGGGGGAGGAAGAGACAGTGGAGCACATCCTGACCCACCAGGCCTGGAGAACGACATCCCCGCTCTAAACAGCCAATGGAGAGAGTGGACAATATGGCTGATCCCGCCACGAGACAGCCGTTCCTTGATAGCCCTGGGTTCTAAGGGGGACAACACTGGAGACTCAGTGTCGGGACTGGCCCAGACGAACCCTGAGACACCAAGGCAAACCACTAAAAGCGTGTGGCAGAGCAA
>NW_022103951.1:182694-184630 GCF_000313985.2 Echinops telfairi
TGATATACAAATAAGGAATCCTACTTCGCGGAATTTCATTTATCACGGTAGGGTCTAGAACCGATTAACCACGATAAACGAGGGTTCACTGTATAATGATGCTGTCTATTGTGAAAATTTGGGTTTGTTTACATTGAGTTGTAATCCATACTGAAGGCTGAAATCCTTGATCTTTGTCCATCAGGAAGTGCTTCAAGCCCTCCTCACTATCAGCTAGCAAGGTTGTGTCATCTGCATATCAGGTGGTTAATAAGCCTTTCTCCAGAGCTGATGTCATATTCTTGTTCAGATAGTTCAGATTCTTGGGTTATTTGTTTAGCATACAGATTGAATAAGTACGGTGAAAGGATACAGCCCTGATGCACACTTTTCCTGTTTTTAAAGGTATTCTAGTATTCCGTTTGTATTCTGTTTGCATTACTCCTTTGTTCTGTTTGAACGACTGCCTCTTGATCCATATACAGGTTCTGCATGAACACTATCTGGAAACCATTATTCTTAATGTTTGTTGTGATCCACATAGTTGAGTGTGTTTGTATAGTCAATATTGAACTGTATGATATGAGAATTACATGTCAATAAAACTGTAGTTGTTTCATTTCATGGAGAATTGGGGTAAAAAGAGAAAACAAAACATAATCAAGCATTTTTCTGGTCTTCTGTGCTCTGAGCTAAGATCCATCTGACATCAGGAATGATATCCCTTATTTTACATCCTCTTCTAATGCACCTTGAATTTATTTCTTTTGTTATCAGTTTTATTGGCAGTTCATCCATATATCATGCAATTTAAAAGTTTAATCATATCAAGAAGAGTTGTACAATCATTACCACAATTGATTTTAGACACTTTCTTCTTCCTTATACTAATTGTTATTAATGTAATTTTTTATTGTGCCAAATATATACACAGCAAAATGTTTTCCAATTCAACAACTTGTAAATGTATAATTCAGTGTCATTGATTATACTCTTCATCTTATGCTAACATTATTGATATCATTTTCTACATTAGTCCACCACCACTAACAGAAAATCAATGCCCTCTAAGCAAAAACTCTTCCTTTTTTACCCATGGTAATGAGCAGTCATCTTTGGTTTCTTCTTTTTTTCAGTAGTTTTCTTGATATAATATTCACATATCATACACTTCCATAATTAATTTGCTTTTAAAAAGAATTGTATTTAGACCTTTATAAATGCCCTTTGCCTCCTAATTCTTTCCTCTATTTCCTTTCACTTTCCTCTTGTCCCACTATCATGTTGGGGTTTGGATAGTAATTGCATTGCATTTTTGTATTGCCTTAGGTAGTATTGGCATTTTCCCAATATTATATTTTCCTGTCTATTAACTCAGGATATTCTTCCATTTGTTCAGGTTTCTTGTAATGATCTGTAGTTTTCTTTGTACAGGTCTTTTGCTTCTTTGGGTAGCTTTATACATAGATATTTCATCTTTTGTGTGCTTATTGTAAATGGAATTGTTTTATTGTTGTCTATTTCAGAACTCTCATTGCTACTTCTAGTACCTTATTAATTTCTGCTTGTTAATTTTGTATTCTGCTACATTACTAAACCATGCAATTGCTTCCACGCAGGCTTTTAAAGAAAATCTTGGGGTTCTCTCGATATAAAATAATTTCATTTGAAAATTTTAAAAATAATTTTATATACATCCTCACAATCAAGTCCTGTGCTTCCTCCCCCTTCCCGCATTCTCTGTTTACTCTCCAGTTCCCACCACCTTTCCCACTCTCCTCCACCTTTCCCACTCACCCAGCCCTGATGCATCAGTTAGTGTCTTTATTCATCCACTCCTGTGTTTCATAAATGGGAGACTCAACATCAACAATTAAAAAAATTGAAACGAAGCAGAAAGAAGAAAATAATAATAATAATATAAGCATGTCAAAGGGATCAGGTGTAAGGCATCATC
>NW_022103951.1:185318-211185 GCF_000313985.2 Echinops telfairi
AAAAAAAAAAAAGTAAAAAGTAAGAAAAGACCATCAATTCTAGTTGGATATACTTAAGGTCAGGTTTTGACTCTCATGGACTTGTTTTAATTTTCTTCAACATCAACCTGAACCTACATATGAGCAATTGGTGATCTGCTCCACACTACGCTGCTGACCTTCATTTTGGATGCTAATATTGAGCTTTTCCATTGTCTCTTCCCAAAGATATAGTCAATCACTTTCCTTGGTATTGCATCTGGTAAGGTCCATTTGTACAGTTGCCATTTATGTTGAAAAAAGGCATTTGCAATGAAGAAATTGTTGGTCTTCCAAAATTCTGTCGTATGATTTCTAACTTCATTTTCTATCACCAAGGTCTTATTTTCCAAATACTGTCCCTTCCTCTTTGTTTCCAACTTTCATATTCCACCCACCCATAATAGTTAATGCATATTGATTGCATGTTTGATCAATTTAAGACTGATGAAGTTGGTAGAAGTCTTCAATGTCTTCCTCACTCACTTTAGTGGATGGTGCATAAATCTGAATAATATGTGTAATAACAAGATTTCCTTGTGTTCATATCATAAATAAAATTATACTTCAAGACAGACCTTGAAATGTGCTTTTTGACAATGAATATGACATCAGTACTCTTGAATTTGTCATTCCAGATATAGTAAATCATAATTGTCTGATTCAAAATGGCCTACACCAGCACATTTCAGCTCATTAATACCTAGAATATCGATATTTATTATTTTCTTTTCATTTTGTGATTACTTCCTTTTTTGGTGAATTCATATTTCTGAATAATAATAAATATTTGTAGCTATTTTTTCTCAATTTAAGTCCTGCAGAATCAGCAAATGAAGGCCTGAAAGCTTTACTGTAATTGAATTATTATGGTAAACTGTACTTTGAAGATGCAGGTCCTCTGCAATCATTCTGAGTGCCTTCCAACTTGAGAGGCTCATCTTTAGGCACTATATCTGAAAATGTTCCACTGCTAGTCATAAGGGGCTAATCCCTTCAAAGTGGACAGCCTATTCCTTCCTCAGAGTCTATTCTTAGTCTGGAAGCACTATTGAAACCTGTTCACTTTGAGTGATGCTGTTAGTATTTGATATACTGGCAACAAGAGCTTTTAGCCTCACAGCAACCATGTAAGCCACCACAGTACAACAATCTGACAGACAACTGATTATTATCTTACATTTAATCTCTTATAGCTCAAAGGATATTGACTCAAAATCCTCTCTACAATAATCTTGTCTCATTAACATCACAAAACAACCCATTCCCATTCATGGGGTTATGACCACAGGCATGGAGGTTAGGATTTACAACATTTTAGGGGGGCATAACTCAATCCCCAACATCTAACCTTTTGCCCCCCCCCCACAAAAGTTTATGCCCTTCCCACATGGAAATGCATTCATCACATAATATCATCTCAAAAGTCTTAAATCAACTCCAAGTTCAAAATCTCTTCTGATTCATGCAATTCAAATATGGGTGAGACAATCAGCATAGTCCCTTCCCCCTTCTTCATCTGAAAACCTATGAAATATAGACGACAAGTTGTTTCCAACATACTATGTTGGGACAGACATAGGTACGCCATTTCATTGCAAAGGGAGACATTGAAGATTGGAATGGATGGCTGTCACCAAGTAAGTCCAAATTATAGCAGAACAATTTACACTAGCTCTCAAGTCTTTAAAATAACTCTCTGTTCTCTGTGACCACCTCACAATGGCTCTGTCCTCCAGACTCTGGATGATCTTCATGTGGATTATCATTTCTCTTCCCCCTTCTCTGCTTGTCAGGTACCATCTAATCAGTTCCAGCTCTTAGGAACCCTATGCACAACTGAACAGAAACACTTTCCAGGCCAGAACCACCCCTTGTACACGTTATCAGGCGGGACCAATCTCTGGAGAAGGAGAGCAAGCTTGACAAACCCAATCAAAACAGAAGATCCACCATGATATAGATTGAGCCAGTGGCTATGACAATGAGCTCAAACTCACTGTCTCATTAACGTAACAAAGACAACCTCTTTTGGTTAGCATTGTTCACATGTATTTTGAGGGGAACACAGCTCAATCCAAAATATAACACCCTTCTTCACCCAAAGGGTGGTGCAGGACTGGGTAGTGTTTTTTTTTTTCTAGTTGGTCTGCTAACCACAATGTCAAGCAGTTCAAAACCACCAGCTACTCTTTGGAAGAAAGATTGACAATCTTGGAAACCCACAAGGTCAGTTATACTCTGCCCTACATGGTAGCTATGATATGATGATACTGCCTAATGAACATAAAAACAATAACTCATTCCTATATGGGAATATAACCACGTTATAGATGTGAGATTTGACAACATGTATTATGGGGGAACACAGTTCAATCCATAACAAAGACCCAAATAAATGCACTTCAATTAATCTACTTGTTTCGTAGCCATAGAATTTATTTTGCATTTTACATTTTCATTCTCTGTGGGATTTGGAGAATATCCAAAGGTAATGGTGTATTATTAAAATTCTTGATTCCATTTAAGAAAAAATATTAATGAAAAGTGTTATTCAAATTAAAGATAAATAAGGTAATAAAAGTGGAAAAACTTACTCTGTTCTGTAACTGATAAATCTTAAATTGCACCTTTTTTTTAAACTTCCATGTAAATAAACATAATTTAATGAAAATAAGTCAAGGTCAGTAGTTCTACTCTGAATTTATTTTAGCTTTAAAAAAAACAAATTCGATATAGCTATGGAAAACTGCATAGTCCATTTATAGATATTGCTGCAAGCAGCTAAATCAAAGGTAATCTTCTTTTGAAAGATATCCTTCCAATTGAACTAGGGAATTAAATACACTTTGTCACAATTTAATATATGTGAATCTTGAACTTTTGCAATTAATCCCTGCAAAAAAAAAAAATCATGTATGGCTACATATGGGTCATCAAAAACACTGTTTTTGTATTGACACCTGAATTCTTCCACTTTACCATTTATATTTCCTTAACATTCTGTGGAAGGGATATGCTTTCAGTGAAAACAAATTCCATCTTCTATGATCTAGACTGTGGAAAAGGAACCCTGTGGTACATATGGTTAAGTGCTCAATTCCTAATAGCAAGGGTGGCAGTTCAAACCTACCTAGTGGCTTTGTAAGATTCTTACCCTCACTGCCATTGAGTTGTTTCTAGTTCATAGTGACCCCATAGATTACAGCCTAAGAAATCTATAGGGCAGTTGTGCTCCATCACATAAAGTCAATATGAGTCAAAATAAGCTTGATGCCTCACAGTAACAACAGAGTGAAATCATCATGATTATGTCTTTGCATTATTTGCAAATGATTTAAATAGAATTTTGATAACGTGTCTAAAGACAACATGTAGAGAATCATCATAAAGAGCCATCTTAATACTTAATATTAGACCACATGGGCAGTCAAGTAAAAGCACTTCAGCCATTTTGCTTGAATTACATGAAACTCTGTCAGTCAATTCTGTTACAGATGCCTTTAAAAATTTTTGGTTGTTAAATTGCTTAAGAAATACTAGAGTTGAGAAAAAGTTACCCCTTTCAAGGGAAGGTTACAGGGGTAGTAAATTAATCAACTAAGGAAGACAAGATCTTCAGGGAATAGCTATGTAAATTTTAACTACAATTTGGGGAAATTGTGGGTAAATGATAATTTAAGAAACAAAATTAGGGTAATTTACATCATAATAAGGCTTCTATAAAACATAACTCTCAGAAAGTTTTCCTTTATTAATACTTCTAATATTCAGGTACATTCTTAAAGAAATTTAAAAAGGACTTCAACTTTGATGTTCTAAGAAATGCATTCTTCTCTAAGTCTGCTTAGCATTCATGGAAACTGTAATGTCGACTTCATGTTGGGATATAGAAGTATCATAGCTCCATCCTTGGTAATATAACAACCTCACAGTTTAAACATGACCCCTATTCATTTAATAGGGGACTTCAGCTAGCTCTGTTGAGAATGCAAGCTATGCCAACTGCTTGCAATACTACATACTCTGAAAAATTCCCAAGTACCATTCCGGAGTGATTAGAAGGTCATGTTTCTTATCACTCATATAATTAGCAGTCACTGAGATCTGAGGAAGGAGCCCTGATGGTGCCACTGTGTTGAAAGTGCTGGACTGTTTAAAACTAATGGTTCAAGTCACAATGGCTCCCTGGGAGGTTTATGGAGCAGTTCTACTCTGTCCTATTGTACCTCTATGCATTAGACTTAACTTGATGGCAGGGGGCTTGATTTCTGGGTTTAAGATCTAAGTGCAGTGGTTAAGTGCAAAGTGTTCAACTGCTAAACAAGGTGGATAGTATGAACCTACCATGTGACTCCACAAGAGAAACGTCCTGATGATCTGCTCTTGTAAAGATTTCCATTGCCACAAAGTTGATTCCAATACATACTAAATATTTATCAAAACTAAGTCCAAAGTGATCGTATAGCTTTGATCGAGTGTATCTCATTTTCAATGCCCTCTCATTAGCTATTTTAGATTTTAGAGATGTGTGTGTGTGAGAGAAAGAAACAGAGACTGTGAGATTGTGTGTCTTCATGGTGATTCTCTCACTGTCGGTTCTTCAAGGCATAAATATACAAGCCAAATATCAAAAAATGCAGGTATTTTGCTCATATTGATAATTTTGGGAGGTTCCTTGGAATATATATATACAGGCAATATGTCTAGTAGAGAAAGTACTATGTTTCATTATTATTCTTTTTATCTGAGTTATTTATATGAGCCCTGGTGGAGTAGTGGGCTACAAAGTAGGGCTGCTAACCACAAGGTCAGCAGTTCATGACTGGCAGCCTCTTGAAGGAGAAAGACATATAAGGCTTTGTGCTCCCTTAAAGAGTTGTAACCGCAGAAACCCACAGGGGCAGTTCTACTTTGTCTTATAGGGTTGCTATAAGTTTGGATTGACATGATGGCAGTAACTTGTTTGGTTTTTATATTTTGAAACATTTCCCAATTACCTCTCAATAAAGTTCAAAATGCCCAGGGTAGTTTAGGTTTCATGTGTTCTAGTCTTAAAGATACACATTTCAACTAGAGGAGCATGGCTGGAAATAACCAAAGGTAATTTGGTTGCTTCCAAATGAGAATGTATTTGGGCCTAAAGCATGTTCCACAGAATGTCTCTGTCTTCTCTTCCTCTTTAGTCTCTAACAGAGAGGTTCTCTATGGCATCTTTGTCTTTGAATGGTCATATGCTCTATACTTATCTATTACATTGCAGAGAGGACTTCACTTAATATCCTACATGTCTAAAATGATGGCAAAAAATTGCTGATTAACCATGGATGACATGTCAAACACATTCATCACAAATATAATTTAAATCATAAGAAAGATCATAAACATGTGGCATTTATTTTGCTTATGCATATTTCCAATTGAATGTAAAAGTATACACTTATATCAATTATGACTATGTTAAATTCACATAATACTTTAAAAAATGGGGTTAGAACTATAAACTCTATGGACTAACTCAAAGATAAATACAAAGGATTCTGAATTCACTGTGTTCATGTGAAACATTTCATGTATATGGCAATATGTGAATGTTTCTAAGAGCAAAGCTGATAATTTTTATCACATTTCTCAAAAAAATTCTATACACTGCCTCTTCAAAATAATATACCCTTTGGGATTAGAGCAGCAAGAGCAACTTTACCATTATTATCTTCTTTGATTCTGAAAATCGCACTGTGGAGAACAAAAGATACTATCTCATCTTTCTTATTTACACGTGGGAAGACTGACACTTAGAGATGTTCAGTCATTGGCTCAGTCACTCCAGTTTAGAAGCCAAACTAAAATCGCAGGAAATTTGGCATTTATTTTAGTGATCTTTCTTAGGAGATTAAGCATTGTTCAATTCATTTAAAATGGAGTTAGATATATTTATTTTATTTATTGTTTTAAATATATTTCTTTTAAAAGGAAACAGTAGAGTCCTTTTTTCTCCATTGCAAACAAGTGCTTTTTTTTTTTTTTTTCGTTTGGGATCTCAGTTACTTCACTTGTCACATAGATTTTAGGTCTAATGCATTAATCCATTATATCAGCAATTTTACTTTTGGGGTCTAGCAGGAGAGAACAAGGCTTTGTATATGGAATTGTGTGGAGGGTCAGAAGATGAGGGGGAATTTATTTGCAAAGCAGAAATCCTGAGAAAAAATATTTCAGTTCTTTGACCTCAATGATAAAGGAAGATTATTTGATAAGCAAAGTCAAAGAACAATAATCCCTTTCACATAAAGGGGAATACAATACTGTTATTTCTAGGCAAAGAATCACACAAACAAAAATGAGTTGGGAGTTTGCTTTTTTCCTCCCCATTTTTCATTTGGATGGACTTTTCCCTCCAGCTGGAGATTGGGCAGTATCAACTTGCCCCTGAGCAAAGATGATCTAGCTTTTGAATGTAATGGAATTAGGAGAAATGTATGAAAATCTAAGACTTGAAATATATATTTGTTTAATAATAAGTTAATTAAAATAGAGGAATGAGAATTATATGATGGATAGAAGTGTGTGACCCAGTTAAAAAAAACAAAAACAAAAGCAACTTCTACCTGCCATAGTACTTCTATCAGGTCAAGGCAATATTGGGATAAAAATACTTTTTCTCCAGACTCCTATGAAAAGGTTATTTTATATATATATATATCCTTTCCATGATGAATAAAAAGAAACTCATTCAAGTGAACTTCAACTCATTCGGGTCTCAAAGAGTTTTGAATCAACCAGAGTTTAACCAGAAAAACAAACTGATAATATACATTAAGGGTTTTATTGAAAAGAATTGGATGATAAATGTGGGATCTGGCTTGGCAAGTCTGAAATTTGTAGGGTTGGCAATCAGGAAGGTATGTTTAGACTCTTAGGAACATGCTGAAGCTGTAGTCCAACTGGTAGAATTTTTTTCCCCCTTGGAAACTTCAGTTTTACTCCCAATCCTTCACTGTATTTAATATTTTTAAATCCAGATTGTCTGGGATAATTTCTTTTACATAATCAATGTCCTATTCACAGATGCATACCCCTATACATAGAAAATCTCAAAGAAACCAAAATATAGCTACTGGAATAAATGAATTAATTCAGCAAAATTTCATGGTACAAGATTATTAACACACAAAGATTAATTGGTATTCTATATACAAATAGTGCATAATCTAAAAACAATATTAAGAGTACCATCCCAATTTTAATAGCATCTGAAAGAGCATAATATATGGAAATAAATTTAAGCGGGAAGGTGGAGGATTTGTTCATTGAAAACGATAAAAAAATTGCTGACAGAAATATAAAAAGACCTAAAAGTTAGGAAAACATTTTGTGTGCATGGGTTGGAGAATTAACATTGGTAAAATGTCAGTACCATTCGAAGTGAATTATAGATTCATTATAAAAGATGTCTGTTTAAATTCCAACAACTTTTTTTTCATAAATGGAATATTTAATCTTCAAATTTATATGAAATTTCTCTTATGGAATAACTGGTGTGTTTTAACTGCCAACCTTGTGGTTCAATATTCAACCTACCATGCCACCAGGACTTCTGTGGTCGTTAGGTTATGTGTAAGCTTCACTGGTCCCAGATTCTTTATGGGTTGGGAGTTCATACCTACTAATCCCCTATTACTTGCCCTAAAACAATGTAATCACAGCTGATCTGTTTTAAGAAGATGAGGGTGGTATGACTACCACATCCTTACCTAAGTCATAGCACTGATGCTATCAATTAAAAGGAAGCTTCCTTGGGGGTGTGGCCTGCTTCCAATACAAGTGGACACTGGAAAAGCTTTCTTGTTTTTTGCTGAGCCTGGCTTCTGCATCTACCTCATCAACCTCTGCTTCTTTGAACTTGAACCAATGATCTGCCATATTTCCTGCCAATCCTGGAAGTCATAAGTGGCCTACCATCTGACCTGCTGATCTAGGTTTATTTGCTTCTGCAGCCACAAGGCATGAATGAATCCCTTGGATTCATTCTTCTCTGTAGCCACCAGCCTGTAGTCTTCCTGCCAATCTTGGGTTTATCAGCCCCAGCAACTATTCAAGTCAGACCTTCCCTGGTCTTGGACTTGCCACTTTCTTCTACACCTGTGTGAGCCATTTCTTTTTTCTTCCTTTCTTTTTTTTAACAGTTTTATTGGAACTCCGTTTTCTATCTATTTATTTATTATATACATACATGTACATATGTTTTGTTTCTCTAGTGAAACCAGCCTAAGACAGCTTCCTTTTTTCTGTAAGTTGAGAAAATAAAAATATGTATCTAGTTAGCGAAACTTTCCTTTTCCAGGTAATTTCTATTATACTAAACTAAAAGCAAACCGATTGATATAAAATCCATTCAGACTCATAGAGACCCTCTGTGTTAAATTATGTGTTAGACTCATAGAGACCCCATGTATTAGAACTGCTCCATAAGGTATCTTGACTTTCATCTTCATGGAAACAGATATCCAGATTTTCCACAGTGCCACAGGGTGGGTCCCAACTGTCAATTTTAAAGTTAACAGATTAATGCAACCTATTTGTGTCACCCGGGAACTTTATATTACTTCTAACACCTATGCTATTAAATAATTCATCAGTAAAAGGACTACTTGAGTTTTATATGCTAGATATACAACTAATAAGTAGAGTTCAACCAGTTAAGATAACTGTGTGAATTGAATAGTCTGGTTAAAACAGGGCTGGACTTAAACAGGACAAGAAAAGAGAGGTTGTACTCTACTCCTATTTCGTATTTTAGTTTTTTTTCTACTGTAATTATGAATTGTAAATTTTGTTTTAAAGACTTAGAATCTCATGTAAGGCAATCCAATGGGAATACACTTACAGCAAACACTTGCTTTCATTTTGTAGAAGGACACCATGATTCTTCTCTTTTTGTTGACTAAAATAAATGAATGTCTACCTGAAAAAAAATAAATTGTACTGGTAGAAACTGTATATAGCAAATGATTTATTTAAGGTATACAGGAAGTTCCTGGGTTATGAATGCCCGAATTATGTATGACCTACAATTTGAAAACAATCCTATAATGTCTCTTTGATGAAAAAAAATATATAAATACAATGATTAATAATAACAAACAAGTACTACTTTTCAACACCCCTGAAAACAGTATTATTATTAATGTATTGTTGTGTTAAAGGTGTTTTAGCTTATCTGGAAATATTTTTAAATGTTATTTATGTATAGAAAGGTACACTATATGCTATATAC
The DNA here is from genome assembly GCF_000313985.2 of Echinops telfairi. Taxonomy (NCBI): domain Eukaryota; kingdom Metazoa; phylum Chordata; class Mammalia; order Afrosoricida; family Tenrecidae; genus Echinops; species Echinops telfairi. Next base: position 194,614 of record NW_022103951.1, read on the forward strand.
TAGCATAATCTTTTGACCAAATGACATTAGAATCCAACTTTACCTAACAGTCTGATTTACATACAAATTTGACATAAAAACAGAACTTTTCTTTTTTCTTTAGAACTTATTTTCAATCTGGGGACTACCTATACTTTGAAAAGCTTACATAAAATTCTAAAATTGGGACTAGCTATAAAAATAGCTTAGCCCCTTGTCACAGAAAGTCTGCATCTTGTAAATTTAGTGTACCTGCTGTTGTCTGTTTTCAGTTTTTATTTAGCTTTTCAAGGACCAAAAAAATATGCTTTTGATCTCCTAACACTGGTAATTTTCTCTCATTATAGGAAACACTTTCTATGTGTGTGTCAAACAGCCCATGGTTTTTATTTCTGTTGGCTGCATATTTTAACTTGTGCTGTGCTTCCAAGCATCTGTTGGATTTAGATCATTAGCTTTTCCACAAATATAGCAGTCAATAAGACCACAAAAGTGTTTTTCTGCTGATAACCAATAGAAGAAAAAAAAACCCCATAAAGTCATTTTTTTTCCGGCTTCCAGTTAGAATTCTAGCAGTGAAACTTAACTCAGTGTTCAATCACAGACTACGCTGTTAGAATCATGTCAAATCAAGTTCATGATGAATTCCTATAGGGTCAGAATGTGTTTTCTCCTGATATATTACTCTAAAACTACAGATATGGCATCTGGGTTCTGTTTTCACCTGATAGATTCACATTTCATTGACAAATCAAGATCTAGGTAACATTAAAGTTTTCTTATCTCAGACCGGCTAAGATATTTCAAGGAAACGAAAAGGGAGAGTTCAGAAGTTACTTGGGTAGAATTGAGAGGCATAAGAATAGGTAGTTAATGATTGAGTGGAACATCTCACAACTGGATCTCATAATTTAACTTCAGTTCACAAAAATATGACTTCTAGAAATATGAATGAACCCAACCAAGATCAGTAAAGTTGTATCCATTTACCTCTTCCATGACTTAGTGTCTGAGTCTAAACATTCTCTATTTTGTGGTCTATAAGATCATTCTCTGTGCTTTGTGGTTGCTAATGTAACTCAAAATAGAACCACATTATGTCCTAAAGCATCAAGACTTTAACAAAGAGAGATAACTACAGGAGTGGACTTCAGAAAGTTCCTGAGAAAGTAGAATGAAAAGTTAATGAATTTTCTCATGAACTTTTTGAAGTCCCTTCATATATATGCATGCACAAACACACATATATAAATTAGTTAAACCTGGATAAACATCTGTAAATGAACAATTGAGGAAATATCTTACTAGTAAATGTGCATGTGTGTTTTCTGCATACTTTAACATGATTGTATTAATGATCCCAATTCTTTATTCTTCCTAGAGTGAATGCTTCTGGCTGTGAGACTCCCATTAATATGTAACTCTTTAGTGTTCTCTAATTTAGAAATTGGTTTGTCTTGGTCAAGAGAATATTTAAAAATATGATGAATGAAGACTTTTGAATGGTAGTTTTGTGTTCCTTTTTTGTTCTCTGTCATCACCATGAAAAGGTCTTGCCTGAGTTAGCCTGCTGCAGGATGACACAGGAACCAAGGCGAGTTGCCTCTGTATCTTAGATGAGTCAACAGTTAGCTGACCTCTAGCAATATGGAATATTATAAATAAATAGAAATATTAAAGGCAGATGAACAAGTGGGACTCATTCCAGATCAAAGTATCCCTACAGACCATGAACTAAACTACTGCTTATGCTTGTTGGAAACTGAAGTTGTTTGATCGTTTGTTATAAATATTAGCATGGCATTAGATATATTTTGCATGAAGATGATATAATTCATGTTTATGAGATTTCCTGTATCTTATAATAGTCCTCTGAAATCAAGACAACCTCTCCAGTACCACAATTCAAATGCATTAATATGGCATTGAAAGAAGTACCATGGACGGCTCAAAGAACAAACTGGTCTGCCTTGTAAGTACATCCCGAGTGCTCCTTACAGATAAGTACAGCAAGCCTTCATCTTTAATACTTTGAGCCTATTTTCAGGAGAGACCGGTCCCTGGAGAAGAACATCATGTTTGATAAAGTGGAGGGGGTGTGAAAAAGAGGAAAGCCCTCAAGGGGATGGATCGACACAGTGGCTGCAACAATGGATTCAGTCTTAGGAACAATTGTAAGGATGGTGCAGGAGTGTGCAGTGTTTCATTCTATTGTGCTATGGGTCAGATCTGACTTGATGGCACCTAACAATACAACAAATCATGGCAGTTAATGCAAGGGCTCTGTAAGTATTTTTAAATGTGTTTACTTGGTTGAGTGAATCTCATACAGTGACCATTTATTCATTTTTATCTTCTAACACATCACTGAAAAGATGATAGCACAAACCACATGTGACATTCATATTCTGCACTCATCTATACTGCCACCAACTTCGGTAAGATCAATATATCAAATTATAAGACAGATAGTTTCAGGTGTCATGTCTCCAACAGCTGCCAGTAGGCAGGAGAATACCCAAAGCAAGATCTGGAGAGAATGTAACTGTGTAGATATCTCTCTGTGTGCATCTTAGTTCATGAATGTATAAATGTGTGTGTTTGTGTGTGTATTATGTGTGGTTCCCTGTGTAGATGAAAGCTAATATAGTCATAGGCTTCTCCATGTTGCTTCATTATTCAGGTGGGAGAATGTGAATCTCCACTTCCACGTTATCATTTAAGTTAGGAGAGTCTGTAATGTCAATAATGCCCTGTAGATGTGGTGGTCCTGTGCAATATGTGGTATATAGCCTTGTGAATCCTGTGATTTCACCATTGGTGAAGTATATCTCTGTAGAAAGTATTTGTTTTCAGCTTACTTATTCTGCAAGGATTTATTAATCTTCTACTATGGATCATGTCCTGAGATTTAAAAGATAAAAAAGAATCATCTCAGTCATTAAGGATCCCAAAGCCTAATCAAGAAGCAAATAGAACATGACTTTTAAAAATATGATTATAGGTGGTCTTTTTGAATAACGATCAAGGTACTGTGGAGGAGCAGAGCAACCAAATATGTTCAGTATGGGTGGATTTCATGGAACACTTCCACGGATTAGAAACTTTAAAAATACACGAAAGAAAATTCTTTAGGAAGACAAAAGTGAGGAGAAAATCTTCCCAGAGAAAGGGGATATCCAAACTTCTGAAAGAAAGGGGATTGAGTATTTGAATAGCTGCACAGATGCATGACATCACTAATTTGAAAATCTGTAAATCTGTTGAAAGCATGAGTGAGGGCTTAGAAAATTATGAGAAAAAGGGGTAGGAAAGCTAGGTCCATACAGAGGATTATGGCAAATATGAAGAAGGAGTTTGGTTTTATCCTATAAGCCATGAATAAAAATATAAAACAGAGAAGTACCAAAGTGAAATTTGAACGTTAGAAATGGCATTCTACTCGGGGAGGTGACGAGCCAGTCAGGGTGTGATGTAACAACGATGAGAAATACAACTTTCCTCTAGTTCCTAAATGTTTCCTTCCCGCTCCCACTACCATGACTTGAATTCAACCTTGCAAGTCTGGCTAGACCAGAGGATGTACACTGGTACATATAGGAACTGAAAATACAGGGAATCCAGGGTAGATGAGCCCTACAGGACCAGTGGTGTGAGTGGCGAAACAGGGAGGATAAAGGGAGAATGGGTAGGAAAGAGGGAACAGATTACAAGGAACTATATGTGACCTCCTTCCTGGGGGACAGACAACCGAAAAGTGGGTGAAGGGAGACGTCGGACAGGGCAAGATATGACAAAATACCCATTTATAAACTATCAAGGGCTCATGAGGGAGGGAGGAGCGGGGAGGGAGGGGAAAAATGAGGACCTAATGTCGGAGGTTTAAGTGGAGAGAAAATGTTTTGAGAATGATGTACAAATGCGCTTTACACAATTGATGTGTGTATGGATTGCGATAACAGTTGTATGAGCCCCTAATAAAATGTTTAAAAAAAAAGAAATGGCATTCTAGTAGCAGTATAGTGGATGATGGGGCTGACCAGAGGGAGATTATACCAATAACTTTGATATGTGCAGCCAATATGGTAGCCATTAGTCACTTATGATGCTGATGTGCTATTAGGAAATTAGATGTGCTGTGTGATTGTTAAGGTTTTGTGTCAACTTGTCTGGGTTAGGATTTTCAGTGGTTTGGTAGTTAAGATTTAGTAATCCTCCATTATGAGAACTCCTTCAGGATGTGTCCTGCTTCCAATATAAGTAGATGATGTGGAAAACTTGTTTGCTTTTGCTGGGTCTGGATCCTACACGTGGCTCATCATTTAACCTCGGGTTCTTTGGACTTGAGCAAGTAATTTGTGGTATTTCCTGCTGATATTGAGAGTTGTCAGCAACTTGCCATTTACCTGTTGTCTATGGATTTCTCTGCCTCTGCAGCCAGAATTATGCTTCCCAATCTGTTCATCTTGGGTTCCTTAACCTCTGCAGCTATCCAAGTTAGGAGGAATTTCCAGCCTGGCATCTGACCCACCATGAATTTGGAATTTGCTTGCCTTTACAACTGTGTGAGCTTTGATATAAACCTCGATTCACTCGATTTAGCTTTTCACTTGAACTATGGTGCTGGCGAAGAATATTGAAAGTACCATAGACTACTGTATTAGTCTGGGTAGACTAGAGGAAAAAATTCATGGACATACATATATCACAATTACTAAAAGGACCAATCAATCTGTCTTGGAAGATGTATGGCCTGAAAGGTCCTTATAGACAAGGATGGCAAGACTTCATCTTACATACTTTGGACATATTGTCAGGGGAGATCAGTCACTGGAGAAGGACATTATGCTTGATAAAGTGGAGGGGAAATGAAGAAGAGGAAGGCCGTAAAAAAGATGGATTGACACGGTGACTTCAACAATGGGTTCAGGCATAGGAACAATTGTGACGATGGCACAGTACTGTGCAGTGCTTCCTTCTGCTATGCACAAGGTGACAATGGGTCAGAACTGTTAGGTGTCACACCTAACAACAACAACAGTTGAGAACCCAGCCTTGGTAAGTGTCAAGTAAGAACTAGATGTCAATGAAAATTATCTTCTAAAAAAGGTCTTATATTGACTACATTTAGAAAGTGAAAGTATTTTAGATAGATTAGTTTAAATAAACTATACAACTAACATTAATTTATTTCATTTATTTTACTTAATTTAATGTAGCTATTAGAAAAATTTAAAGCTAGAAATGTAGCTTGCATTATCTTTCTATTGGTTGGTTTTTGTCTAAGAAGTCCCAGTGGTACAGTAGTTAAAGTGCTTAACTGAAAAGTCAGCAGTTTGAATCCACAAACTTCTCTGTGGGTACAAAATGGACCAGTGTGCTTCTGTAAAGATTACAGCCTAGGAACTCCTATTTGGCAACTTTACTCTGTCCTATGGGATCACTATGAATTGGGATTGCTCAAAGGCTTTTGGTTTAGCTCTAGCTAACCAAGGTTGTATATAACTGAAGATTTATGTTGAGACTCTAGTGAAAATATGTGAGTGTATTAGATAAATATAAAAGAGGGTACACCTAACAGTGCTCTGTGTGACATTGAGAGAGGAAGAGGGATCTAAAATGGTTCTAAGACGTATGACTTGACAGGGAAAACAGTGAGTTCAATAACAGGCTATGGAGCCCAAGGAGAGTAAGCCTGAGAAATTAGAAAATGGGTTTAGCACTAAGGTACGATTCCAGTTCTGCTGGGTTGAGAAATAAACATATATTTTAGTATTTAGAACAATGTTTGTCTAGAAGCAAGAGTTGGAGATTAAATAATATCACAAAAAATGAAGAAAAAATAAGGTAATCAAGGATTTCCTTGTACTTGGATCTAGAATCAATGCCTATGGACGTAACAGGCAAGAAACAAACAACATATTTCACTGGGAAAATCTGCTGCACAAAATACACTTGAGGTGTTAAAGAACAAAGATATCACTTTGAGGGATAAGGTTCACCTGACTCAAGCCATGGTATTTTCGTTTACCTATATGCAATGAGTGCAAAAGCTGGATAGTGAATAAGGGAGAGCAAAGACAAAATGATGCCTTTCAATTATGGTGTTGATAAAGAATATAGAAAATTTCAGATTCCTAAACTACTGGAAGAATTAAAACAATCTGTCTCAGAAGAAAAGGAACAGCCCTAATTCTCCTTGGACACTAAAGACTTCATATCACGTGTCATGTACTTTGGACATGTTATCAGGAATGACTGACATAGAAAAGCACATCATGGTTGGTAGAAGATCCAAGAAATAGAGAAAGACCCTCAACTAGATGGATTGACATGATAGTTGCAACAATAGTCTTGATCATACCAATGATTGTGAGGATGGTGCAGGACTGTGCAGTGTTTCATTCTAACGTACACAGGACTGTCATGAGCTGGAAACAACTCAATGACACATAACAACAATAACAGCACCCTATGGAAAATAAAAAAAACCCTGTAATTATCAATGATATTGCCTTAGAAAAATGCATGGAGAAGAAATGCAAACCAAGGAAGTTGGGAAATACAAGCATTTAAAAGGAAGATAGAAATAGAGAATCCCACTAAGAACACTAGGACACAAAGATAGGGTGGGGTGTTTCATGGACTTTAGTTGATGAAATTTGTAGAATAATATGTGAAACTAAGGGGAACTGAGCATTATTTTATGGCAAAAAGAGAAATCAAGTGAGACATAGTTTTGAGATTTGGTAATTAACACTCCTTGTTTACCAAATTCTGATTCTGATTCTAAGACTTTTAGCGGACTTCATTTTACTTTCATCAACAATCAGCACACATGAAAGCAATCTTTAAAATGTCAAATGACATTGAATTGGGCAAAGCTGCCATATAAGACTTCTTTAAAGCATTAAAGAGCAAATACATCAGTTTTAGCACTAGGTGCATCTGTCTCATATGCATGTGTATTCTGAACAATGCATAAGGAAGAACAAAGGGGAATTTATGAATTTGAATTATGGTGTTGTCTTGGAAGAAGTACAACCGGAATGCTCCTTAGAATTGAAAATGACAAGAGTTCTCATATACTTTGGACATGTTATCAAGAGATATCACATGTCCTTGTAAAAAGACGTCATACTTGGTAAAATAAAGGGTCAGGAAAAAAGGGGAAGATCATTGAGATGGATTCACACAATGGCTGCAATAGTGGGCTCAAACATAATGATTCTGTTTCAGTGTTTCATTCTGTTGTACATAGGGTTGCTATGAGTTTGAGCCAATTCAAGGGCACCCAAACAATCAATAACTGTCAAATTGGCATTGGTGGAACACAGTTAAAGAACAATGTAAAAGTTGTAGACACACACATACACACATTGAGTTTGTTGTGTCAATGTGGTTCGGCCAAATTCTTAGTAATTTGACACTAAACTCCCATAATGTCATCTAACACAAGGTAATCAACTCCATAATGAGACTTAACAATGTAATAAGTCTGTGAGCGACCAGCAGCTGTGGTGACTTAAAGCACCCTTGATTAGGTCACAACTTAGATACTATTGGATGATAGACTCCTCAGGGGCATGACTTGTTAAAGAACAAAGTTGAAGTTGTAGACAGACACACACATGTACAATGTTGTGATAGTTTGGTTTTGTGTCAACTTGGTTGGGCCAGGTTCGTAGTAATTTTGACAGTACAGTAATCCCCCCATAATGTGTTCTAATACAATGTAATCAATTCCATAATGATATCTAACAATGTAATCAACTCAGCAAGCAGTCAAATGTGTGAGGCACTTCTTGATAACTCTCACTGCCATTGAGTCAATGTTGACTCATAGCGACCCCTATGGGTTTCCAAGACTAACTGTTTTGGAAATAGTCATTCTATTGGTTGTTTCGAAATGCTGACCATGTGGAAAACAGCACCATTTCTTGATAGCTATATCTATGTCTGTATCTCTATCTCTAGATCCATATCAATAGTATCTCTATCTATCTATCTATCTATCTATCTATCTATCTATCTATCTATCTATCTATCATCTATCTATCTATCTATCATCTATCATCTATCTATTTTATTTCTTATAACAACCCTTCCTAACATATATGATTTGAGAATGTGCAAGAGCAAGCAAGCAATTACATAATAAACAAAGTCAGCAAGGTCTTATTTGTGTTTAGTTACTAATCTGTAATAAACAGATTCACCTGATTTTCAGGAATTATAAATTTGAAAAGAATCTTTGGTTCTATAGAAAGGGGCTGTGGCCTTGGGAGAGTGACAAATGCAAGCCATACCTAGAAGTAGAATCTTTGAGATGGTGGGGGGCAGAAATGTGAAATTGTTCACTACAGATTAGTAAACACAAGGAAACCCATGATTATTTTGCCTATTGGGTAATCTGACACTCTGGCAAAGTCCGAAGTTCCTGTAGACAAGTAAGACAGTAACTCTCCCTTATAAGGTTGGAAAGTTTTTCTGAAGAGATTAATGATTTACCTAGGGCCTGAAGATGAGTGGGTTGCCTAACAAATTTGCAGGAAATGAAGCAGTTTGTTCAAATGCACAAAGGCCAATAAAAGAAAGGAATGATCAAGGACTGAGACCACTTTATTATGACTGGAAAACCATTAGAGCGTAATTAGGTCTCCTACAAAGCACATCTCCCTCTTAAAATTCTAAAGTACAGTCTGCTTATTTCTTCACAACCCATAGTCCTCTCTCTCTAATATCATTTCCCCACTACTATTATTCCATTATCTGAGAGCAAATCCTATTCCCCTGAGGCTTTTACTCTGTACCTGTAACACTTTTAATACCTGCTCCTGCTGACACCTTACTAACCACTGCACCATTCCCACAGATGAAGACTTTGACCCTGGACCACAACCTCTTTCTCCTCTCTAGGTCTGCAATCATAGAGGGCAAATTTAAAGATCATATGGTTATTCTCTGTGCAAACTGGCCTGTGCATAGCTTGATCTCCTTATATCCATTCATCTAGTCCATTGAGAACACTCTGGACCTCTTCATCACTGAAATTGCTCATGTTTGAAATTACAAATTCAGTCATCCCAATCTCTTGACATGGCTTTATATATTTTCCCAATCACTTCTTCAATTACTTCCAGAACTCTTGTTGTTTGACCTTGTTAGAATCCATAGTCTATTGATTGCCCCCACCCACCCAAGAGCCTCCTGTCTTCCTTTTATCCCTATTGAGTTGATTATTATTTCAAATTTAATTTTCATATATCCTAATTTCCTGCCTTATTTTTTTAGTGCTGCTGTGATAAGAATACCACAAATGGGTGGCTTTATAGAACAGACCATTGTTTTCCCACAGTTTAGGAGGAGAGACTTCTAAATTCAGGGTAATGGCTACAGGGGAAAGCTCTCTCTTTCTGTCTGCTCTGGGGAAGTCTCTTGCCTCAGTTCTTGTAGCCCTGGTGTTTTTGGTGATCTCCACAAAGCATCTGTCTTCTCCCTAAAGATAGACATTTCCTTTTGACATCATTATACATTGATAGGTCTCATTAGCATAACAAAGACAAGCCTGCACAAATTCACAAGTATAAAGGTTAAGATTCAAACAAATATTTGGAGAGGGATATATAACAACTCCATTGCTGTGATACTTTGTTGCAATTTCTGAAGCAACCCAACTTCACCATGTCTGCACAGCTGACCATATTATATTAAAAAAAACCCACATGGAACCCGGGAACAGGAATGGGAATAGAGACACTATAAGGGGGAGGGGGAGAGGGGGAGAGGTGGGGAGGGAGGGGGGCACCGATCACAATGAATGGCACATAACCACATATCCCCATCCAGGGGGAAGAACAAGAGAAACCAGAGGGGAAGGGAGACAGCGGTCGGTGTAAGATTTGAAAATAATTAACGATCTTCAATCTATCAAGGGGCCATGAGAGTTGGGAGGGTGAGGAAGGAGGGAAAAAAAGAAGAGCTGATCCCAAGGGCTCAATGGAAAGTAAATGTCTGGAAAAGAACGATGGAATATATGTACGAATATGTCGGATAAAATTGATGCATGGATTGTAACAAGGGTTGTAAGAGACCCCAATAAAATTATTTTAAAAAACAAAAAAATCCCAGAACCAGTAAAATTGTATTTGGAATTTCCATAATGTTCAATATCCCTATGTTCCCCTAGAAAATTATTTTGTACATTTACTAAAATGATTATCTTCACTCACCTGAAATTTATAATCCTCGATCTCCTTATTTCTCACATTTATCAGGTGTCACTATCTCCTTTTTCACAAAGAAGATTGTACTCTTTAGAGAGGCACATCCTTGATTTTGCAGCACCACATACACATCAGGGCACTTACTTTCTTTTCTGCCATGCTTAGACCCATATTTTTACCTCCACTTAAGACTTATTTGCAGTCACCAACAGCCCTACCCGTTAAAGATAAGACTTGAAGGTTTGTCTATTTTAATGGCTGCCTCATTCATAAAGTTTATTGATCTTACCTTAAAGCGACAGGGATGCCATCCCATCATGTTGATGTGAACGCACAGAGACTGTGAGGGAATTCAGCCAGATTAAAACTGATAATGAAAGAGAAGACGACAACTTCATGAAATTGATTGACATAGTGGCTGCAACAATGGGCTCGAGTATAGAAACAATAGGGCAGTATTTTGTTCATGGTGTCACTATGAGTGAAAACAGACATGACAGGACCTAATAACAACCCCCACAATCCAGGATATTACATTCTCCCTAGTTCAAGGTCAGCTGATTCACAATCTTAATTCTATCTGCAACACTATTTCCTTAATAACTCTTATGTGGTGGGATTGATTCTGTGATAGTGGGTTGGAACCACTTTATAGTTATCTGAAAGTTCAAGGGATCAAATCTCACACCAAGAGCACATGTTTTATATATACCCAATCCAAACACATCACTTCATGGGACAGCAGTATTTTGTTCATATCATGGATTTTATTTGTTCTTTAAATGTAACTTTCCTAGTATGGCTGCCTTTTGCCTGGATCATGCAGCCTTTTAAAAAAATTTCCCATTGCTCCCTGTATGAAATGTTGTAGAGCTTCCTGGTTAGTTAGACATTTACTAAGAGATTATAATCTTCTTTATCTTTTCTAGTACTTTTTGCCTAAAGGGATTTTAAATTCAGAATTATACTCTTGGTCATTTCACAGGAGATTTTATTCTATTACTTTTCTACTCTCAGTTTTACTTTCCTTTTTGTACCTTTCTGTATATTTCCTTAGTCTCCTTCCTTCTTTGGATTGAGAGCACCTTTCAGTTTGCTTTGTTAGATTCATTTCATTTGTTTCTCCTTTCTAACTAGGCATTTACAAACTCTACCTCCATTCTTTGTTGGTTATCCTACACATTTTGACATGCTTATTATTTTGATTATCTATTGCTACATAGCAATTACCCAACGCTTGGTAGGTTAAAAAAATGACATGAAGATTTTGTGGATTCACTGGGTGATTCTATTTCTCATGATCCCAGCTGGAATCACTCACTTGAGGTAGCTCATTTATCATGGAGAATACTTCCCCTCCATGTGACTTCTCCCTCTTATATAATGTCTCATCCTTCAAACTAAAACTTAAATTCATTTGCCATCACATCAGTTCTGGTTTATAGGACAGAGTAGAACTACTCCTGGGGATTTCCAGAACAAAATCTTTAAAGAGCCCTTACAGCCTCACCTTTCTCTTGCAGAATGGCTGATAAGGTTTGAACTGGTGACTTGATAGTTAGCAGCCCAGCACCTAACCCACAATCCACAATGCCATCAGGACTCATTTTAATACCCCAGGGTCTCTCTATATCAACTATATGTCTCATTGTTTTTTTAAAGAATATTAGGACTGAGGTGGAAGCTTTAAAATTAAAAGTCACAGTGTCTAAATTCTTACCAATACCTTGATTTAATAATATTTTTCATGTCTCAATCTGTCAAAGAAATTGCATGACCATGATGGATAGAACCTAGGATGATACTCAGATTCATGCCGTATACAATCTCCTCCCATCAATTGTGAACAAGCTTTTGACTTGCTTTTATTGGCAAACTATGGCCAAGGAGATGGAATGTGATTTCCATGGCTACATTTTATTATATAAATGAAGGGGGAAAAAACCTTACTGACATAGAGTCAATTTTGACTAATTGCAACACTATAGGGAACAATAGAAGTGTCTCTTGGGTTTTCAAGACTAAATCTTTAGAATAGTAGAAAGCCTTATCATTGACAATTGGAGCAGCTAGTAGTTTTGAACTGCCGGCATTCTGGTTAGCAGCCTAACCCACTATTCAAGCAGGGTCCTTATATAAATGATGAGAAGTGAAATAAATTAATATGGCTCTTTTATCCTTAGTTTTTGTAACTCCTACCAAATGACTGGGTGAGAGCATACAAATACTGCGTAGGAGACTAATATGAAGGGCTTGGTCAGTTTAGCCATTCTGCTGGTTATAAAGTAAGCCATCTCAGAAACAGGAGTGGATAATCTCACAACCACAAAGAACGAAGTGTGGAGAAGTGGCAGCAGCAACAGAGAACAAGAGATGGAGTAATGGGCTTCTCAGCCCACAGAAGGGGTAAAACGGAGGCTGGCAACACTAAACAACTTTTGTAACACTTGTTTAAGTAGGAAAAAGGCCAAAGAACTGCATGGCTGAGATTCTGAGGATGTGATAGTGGTGTGCCTACTGGCAAGACCAAGAAGAGGCACTCCAGACAAAAGAACCATAGCATTAACATTTCTGATCTGGACTTGTGATCTGTTAGTTGTGTTTAAACCTGTAATTGTGTTTTGTCTGTGAGCTCTGTGTGCCCACTACAACAGAGTAGTGAACCTAGCAGAGAAGTGGAGTACCATAAGCCAACCTGGGGTTAGTGTGGAACTGGATTCTCCTTCTTCATTGTGAAATCAGAATAGGTCAGACATGCCCTCTCCCATGCCATTTTCTCAATGTCTATCTTAGCAGACTTCATTGAGAGATATTCTCTTGCTGGTCTTGAAGAAGCAAATGGCCACATTGTGAATTGTCTATGTATGGAGAGACTAAGAGGCAGAGAACCAGGGGAGTCTGTAGGAGCTGAGAGTAGCTCTGGGTCACATCCAGCAGACAACATGGACCTCAATCCTACAATCACAAGGAAATAGTTATCACAACTACTTGAGAGAGCTCAGAAGTGTATTGTTCCTCAGTTGAGCTTCTGATGAGATCACCATCTCATTGAACACCTAGATCTCAGCCTAGTGTGATCTGAATTACAGAAGCAAATTTGACTGTGCCAAGACTTCTTAATTACAGAAACTGAAATTGAAAATGTATGTACTATTTAAAGCTGTTAAATTTATGGTAATTTGTTACAAAGCAATTGATTGACTACTAAGGTAATTTTCAAATACAGAGTGATTGTGAGAGTAAGCTATAAAAGAGCAAAAATCACCAAGACATGGAATTCTTGGTGAATCACCAAACAGAATATTTAATTTAACTTAATTTAACATTATTCATCTCTCTTCTGAAATTTAAAATGGTTTAACTCATCTTATCACCCTCACTATAAGATGCAATTTTTATCCATTTTAGTTTTCTTATGATTATTGCTTAATACCACAAATTGGATATTGTCATTATTACTTGTATAGTCTGTCTATTGTTGCCATAACATTATTACTTTAAATTCATTTTCTACTTGTATCTCAGACTTTCCTTTTGGGCTTAGTCCTCATCTTAAAGTGTATTCTTAACAATTACTTTCATTGAGATCTCTGTTGGTAGTGAACTTTAGTAAGTGCTACTCTGAAAGTACCCTTTTGTTCTTGAAAGATAATTTTCTAGATACACAATATAGATTATGATTTATTTTTATCACTTTGAAATATCATTTCACTTATTTCTGAATTTGCTCATTGCTATTGAGAAATCTATTATTTTTATCTGCTTTAAAATATTCTCTTTGTTTTCTCATTTTATGCAATTTCACCTTGAAAGCTATGTTAGTGGGGAGAGGCATGTCTGAAAGCTGCCTCTTAAAACCTATCCTGAGTGGAATTCATTGAAACAGATATGGCTAATTGCATGGCTATCTATTTTTGTGAAATATGGGAAGCCAAATCTGTGTGCGGATGATATTTTGAAGAGCAAAAAATATAAAGCTTTTCAGATATGGACAATCTCCAAAAAGGACAATGGGATACCTAAAATAAAGAAGCATTAATGGAAACCTATATGGCAAGAATGAAGGCATGAGAAATTGATAGAATAACTCTTTGACTATTTTCTGTTTCTCAGGAAGGTGTTATATTATCTGCAATTAACTTCCATGAAAGTCTTGAATATTTTTACAATAGACCCTTTGTTTGTTTGAACTTATTTCAGTGAACTTTTGGATTTTCTTCTGATTTCTAATACAGATAATACCTCTACTTGTTCTCAACACTATATCCAGGCCGTAAGGCACATATATAAATGATCCAAAGACCCCCTTCCAGCCCACTTATGCTAGAGGGGGAAAAAACTAAGCAAAATGAGTCAATGAATTTCAGGCTTACATTCACTGAGTAGCATTTACTTTCCTTGTTGACTCCTAAAACAAAAGTATTATATTAATAATTTTTATTATTTAGGGAGTAAAATTTTCTTCTTGTAAATGTTTGACTATAAATATATTTTCTTCAAAAAATGTCGTGTTTTCGTACTTGGTAAATTCTCTAAAAAAATAAGAACCACAACAGGAATAGAGATACGTACACCCAAGTTCATTGGAGCATGATGTGAAATAACAAAAATTTGGAAACAATCTAAATGCCTATCAGTGAAAGAATGGATTACAAATTATTTAGTACATCCTAGCAATGGAATACTATACAAGGTTAAGGAATATTGATAAATTTACAAAACCTCTCATAACATGGATGAACCTGGAGGACTTTATACTGATTGAAATTAGTCAATCACAAAAAGACAAATATTGCAATGTACTATTATCGTAAAAATTCAATAAAAGTTTTTCACACTAGAATAAACAAATTCTGATGGTGTCCACAAGTGGTAAGGGAAAGTAAGAAGGGAAAGATGCTGGCTAGAGGCAAGAGGAGTGTGAGCTTGGGTGAAGGGGAAGGCCATGTGCAGTAAGAGGGAAGTTGGCAAAAACATGATAGCCATAAGGAAGGCACTGGGATGTTTGCAAGAATTAAAGACAACAGAGGCAGATACTTTTGTATATACAATCCTGCAATAAGGATGATCTATAAGTAAATGCTTGGATAGACATGAAGGCTGAACAAGTGTGGGAGAGAGAGTGGGTGTATACCCACACATATATATAAAGTTTTCACAAAGTATGTTTCTATCTCTGTGTTTACCTTTGCTGTAAACATATTCATGATGGGCAATACAGAGGGCAAAGTTTGAAAACATTTTAGACATAATTAAACACCCAGAGGGAATGAGTTTCTGGGCCTGGGGGCACAGGACCATACTTGTGGGGAACCCCAAGTCAATTGGCATAGTATAGTTTACAAAGACTATGTCCTACACCCTTCTTTGGTGAGTAGTATTTGGGGTCTTAAAAGCTCATGAGCAGCCATCAAAGGTGCAACAATTTGTCTTTCCCCATCCCGAGGGAAGAAGTGATGAAATTGAAAAATACACAGAAACAATTAGTTGAATAGAATGTACCAACTGGAGTCTTCACAACCTTGAGATCCAAACAAGGTGATACTGGCTACTATTACCAACTGCTCTGAAAAGGATAGCATTACAAGGTTCCAAATTGAATTTAAGAAAAGAGTAGAACAGAATTCAAAATGAAAAAAGAGACTAGGTTTTCCAGTTGAATGGAGACTAGTGGGACCCCCAAGATTATGGGCCTTCTTCACTCTTCAGGTCTGAAAAGGCATTCACCCACGTGTTAGAATAACCAACCATTTAAGATCAAAGAACAGAATTTACCCAAGGACGGAAGGTTACGAAAGAAAAAGGAATGGAAATAGGAAATACTGGTAGGAAGTTGGATAAGGGATGGTTCATTGAGGGGATTGAAATGGATGAATGGAAAAAAGTGTATAAATTATGGAATGCAAAACTATAATCTACTTTGTAAACCTTCACCTAAATTACAATGATAAGGTTTATATTTTTTAAGTTTAGTGATTTCATTTTGTAAGAGTGAGCATGAGAATGCTAAAATATGGTTACTACATAATGCAATTTCCAGTTTATAATATGAATATAATTTAATGAGTGTATTAGTCTGTGTACTTTGGAGAAACAAATCCACAGAAACTCATGTAAAAGAGAGAGTTTTATATAAACGTAACTGTGCATCAAGAAAACATCCCAACCCGGTGCTGCCCAAGCCCACAAGTCCAATATTCACCCATTAACGCGTATGCCCAACACCAGTCCACAACGTCTTCCTCCATCTCACAAAGCAGACGCAATCATGCTGACTGCAGGAGGAAACCCGAGTCAGTGAACGTGTAAACATCCCAGCGCTGGCAGGGGTCTCCACCGGGGTGCTCCAGCACCCAGGGCTGCATTG
>NW_022103951.1:212584-234027 GCF_000313985.2 Echinops telfairi
TATATAAATATATTTACATATGTACATGCCTTTATTTAGACCTCTGTAAATGCCCTTTGCCTCCTAGTTCTTTGCTCTAATTCCTTTTACTTTCCTCTTGTCCCACTATCATGTTCAGCCTTCATTTGGGTTTCAGTAATTCGTCTGAGTTACATTGCCCTTGATCAAACCCTACAGGCCTCCCACACCCTCCTTGGCACCAAATTTGGATCACTTGTTTTTCCCTTGTCCCTGGGTTTGTTAACACCCCCTTCCTTTCCCCCACCTCCCCCTCTCCCATATCCCCTGGGAACTGTCATTCCTGTTGTTTTCTCCTCCAGATTGTTTATTCTGCTGCCTATCTTATCTAGATAGAATTGAAGAGATAATAATATGCAAAAAAACAAGACAGAGCAAAACAGAGCAAGAAAAGGAAAGAAACAACAACAACAACAAAATACCAAGGATTAAAAAAAAAAAGGAAAGCCTGTAAATAATTCAAGGTCTGTTTGCTGACCTTTAGGAGTGTTTGCAGGTTGAGTCTGATTGGGTGACACATCCTGGCCCCAAACTCTATTTATGGTATTCCCTGTGGACTTCATTGCTCTGTACCCCTTACTTTTCTGTTACACACCCTTAGTGTTTCCCCTCAGTGTGGTGGAGTCAGATCGGGCACAATTCCCGAAGTCTGTCTCCAGTGTTGACCCCTGTAGTGCTATGGGTCAGTGAGGGACTTCATGTCTTGTAGTGGGGCTGGCCCTATGGTCTCCTATGGGTCAATAGGGACTTCGTGTCTTGTAGTGGGGCTGGCCCTGTGGTCCTCTCTGTGCTTTGGCTACTCTGAGCGGGACTATTGTTCTCAGGGCTTATTGGACCAGGATGTGTTCCACTCTCTCTTCCTCTCCCTTCATTTGCTCCTGTGTGCTCTGATCAGACATGTCCCTCTCCCTGAGCTGTAGCTTCCGTGCTGTCCTCTGAAATGGATTCTTCTGCAGGGAGAGGGTACTGTCCATATAGTTGGGATTGGGGCCAGCCTTTCAGATCTCTCTATTCATTCCCTGCTTCATGCTGGTATGTTGCATTCATATCTTGGAGCACCGAGTTGAAGTCTTGTCCCTCTTTCCCTATGGAGATATAAAAAATATCCTCCCCTTGGGTGGGTTAGTGCCCTGTTCCCCTGCTACCCAAGTCTTCATAAATGAAGTTTTGTTGTTGTTGTTATTGTTTTAAATCATTTTATTGGGGGCTCATACAGCTCTTATCAGAACCCATCCATCCATCCATTGTGTCAAGCACATTTGTACATTTGTTGCCATCATCGTTCTCAAAACGTTTACTTCCTACTTGAGCCCTTGGTATCAGCTCCTCATTTTTCCCCTCCCTCGTGAACCCTTGATAGTTTATAAATTATTTTTTTCATGTCTTCCACTGATAAAGGAAGTTTTATTGGTACACAGTTCCATCCATGTCTGCATTGTCTGGCTGCTTTTGTAGTACAATTGTAATGCTGAATCACTGCAACAGAGGCCATTTGATCCACAAACCCTAAATTATTTACTATCTATCCTTTACAGAAAATAAGCTTGCTAATTCTTTCAGAAATAGAAGACACCTTATTTATTACTTAACAAAAGCAGCCTAAACATCAGATGTAATATGTGTGTAGAATTTGAATTTTAGCTATCTGATGGGTCATGAACTTGCAAACTGCTTTCTTCTAGGGAATAACTGGAATTTTTTTCTGTTACATGGAATCATGGTAAACAAACAATAATTAGTTAAGAGCTTTTTTTCATAGAAAGTATTGTTAATAAAAGTGATATGAAACTGATGGCATTTTATTATCTCAAATGAATAAAGAAAGTTAATGAAAAAAAAGAAAGAAACAAACCAAAAGAAATAGAATATGCTAGGGAATAAGAAACATGAGATGGTGTTTAATAGTATAGGATAACTTCAAAGAAGCTAAATGGGCAAGATAATAAAATAAGAATAATCTAAAATTCAAATGGAAGCATCAATTGAATAGAAAGTAGCCTAAGGTATTAATGGGGAGAACAAAGATATTTCACAATTAAAATTAAGGTCAATTTGTTTAGAATTACAGTCATGAAATGAAAGAGGCAAAAAGTAGATGAATTTGTTTAAAAAATCACAAATAATATAAAAAAGACAATATACATGAAAAAAAGTTTACATTGGCATGATGTTAAAATGAAGAACTTATCCTACCTCTTCATTTTTCCTGGCTTCACTTATTCAATCATTTTGTGGGAGTTATCAGACCATGTCTCTAAAGGCCATCTAATACTAATTCACTACAACTACACTGTAAGCCATGCCTGGCTCTTTTAGCCATTTTCCCCTTCATATTGGGAACATAACTTTCCCTACACAAAAAATTTTACCAGTCCACATCAGTTAGTCATTAACAATTAGTTCTTCAGTAAGGCAAAGAACCCTGAGTTCAAGTGAAGAATGAATATATATTTATTCTGGAACTGTATATCTTTACCAAATGACAGAGCCTCATCTTTCTCCAGCAGAGTACCTGGTGGTTGGAATCACTGACCTTGTAGTAAGCAATATATGCATACTTAACTCATGACCAGGTTTTCTTCTGGAAGTTACAAATGAACATGCCATCCGTCCTGACCAAAGAGGACCTGAGAGGAAGATTGTTGGACCATTCTTGCGGGTGGGGGGAAGAAAAGAAAAATCATTTTTCCTGTGCTCAAAGTTGATTTATGTGGAGAAGCTTCTCTATATTTGGGGTGAATACCTTGAGCTTTAGCAACCATTTTGTGGCCATGAGGTCAATGACCGGCTAAGGTCAATGATAGTAGTCAAAAAGAAGATCAGGACCTGGATTTCTAAAGTTATAAGTGAGTTGACTGGACCCTGGATGACTGGGCTGCCAGTCATCTTCTCCTACAAGATTATAATGAAGATATACACTAATTCTCACCTATTTTCATGGATTTGGAAAGGAATTATTGGAGAGAGGTGAGTAAAGGTCATGTAAAGACTCATCCATCTCAATATTTCAAATCACTCTTTTTACCTCTGAGACTACTAAAGAATTTAGAAATTTAAAATCAAGAATTCTGAGTCATGAAATTAGAAAACGATTGGATATTAAAAGAGTGGAATGAATGGAGGGATGTCTTTGAATAATATGACTCATAACAAGGAAGAATATATTTTCAAGCCTTTTCTTTGTCAAATGTGAGGGAAAGCTATTCCAATTTCTAGTAATGAAGGATGAGTAGTTGCTCTTCTTTCTTACTGGTGCATAATATTCCCTTGTGTGGGTGTATCAGAGTTTATTTATCCATTCCTCCGTAATCAGAGTTCTTGGTTGTTTCCATGTTTTTGCTATCATGGAAATTGCTGCAGTGAATATAGGTGTGCATATGTCTGTTTGTGTTATACTTTTTATTTATTTAGGGTATATACACAGTAGAGAGATTGCTGGATCATAAGTAAATTGTATTTGTATTTGTTTAAAGAAACACATACTGATTTCCATAGTAGTTGTATAATTCTATAGTCCCACCAGCATTCCAGTGTCTCTGCATCCTGTCCAGAATTTATCATTTTCCACTTTTTAAATTTTGCTAAAAGTGTCAGTGTGAGGTGGTATCTCAATGTTGTTTATATTTATGTTTCTCCTATTGCTGATGAACGGGAACATGTCTTCATACGATTGTTGGTCCCTTAGATGCCATCTTTGGTAAATTGTCTATTCATGTCGCATGCCCCACTTTTGATAGGGTTATTTGTATTTCTCTTGTTAACATGTTGTAGCTTTCTATAGATTTTAGACATTAGCACTTTATCTGATGTAGCATTACTAAATATTTTTTGCTCAATCTGTGGGCTCACTTTGAACTCATTTGATGGAGTCTTTTTTCCTCCCCAGATCATTCTATTAGGACACAATCCAGACATCGTATCATTCAATAGTACAGCCATATCAAGCAGAGTTATAAAATCACTACCACAGCCATTTTCCAAAAAAATTTCTTCCTTCATGTACTCCTTGATATTGGCAGTCTTTTGATGTGCACAAATGCCTTCTATCGTGTACTTATTTTTAATTAGTTTCCATAATGTGTTTATGCTTTGTATTAGGGTCCCTAAGTTTGTCCCTATTTTTGGTTGATGGTCTTTATGGTTGTGTGGCTCATATTTAGGTCTTTGATCCATCTTCAGTTTCCTTTTGTACATGCTTTGAAGTATGAGCCCTGTTTCATTCTTTTGCATGTGAAAATACAGTTTCCAAGCACCATTTATCAAAAAGGCTATCTCTTCCCCACTCAATGTGTTTTAGTCATTTAACAAAAATTAGGTGTCTGTGGTTATTTGGTTGCATTTCTGGGTTCTCAACTGTAATATATTTGTCTTTATATTTGCCATTATAGTAGTATCAAACTGTTTTGATTACAATGGATATATAATAGCTTTTAAAATATGGGAGCGAAAGACATCCTACTTTGATTTTATCTTTTAATAGTGTTTTATTTATCCTGAGTTTCCTTCCTTTTGATACAAAGTTGGTGATTAGTTTTTCCATTTGTTTGAAAATTTCTGGTGGGACTTGTAAAGTGTTTTCTTAATATTGGCATTTTCACTAGACTTTGCCTACCCATCCAGGTACATGGTTGTTCCTTGTGTGTACGTCTCTTTTGGTTTCTTGTAGAAGTGTTTTGTAGTTTTCCTTGTATAAGTCTTTTTCATCTCTGGTAAAATGTTTTCCTGAATATTTTGTCTCTTATGCAGTTATTATAAATGATATTGTTCTTTTACTATCATTTTTGGTATCATCATCTTTAATATACAAGGATTCAACTGATTTGTGTACTTTGATTGTATAGCCTGTTACACTGGATATTTTACAATTAGTTTCAACAATTTTTTAATCTAATCTTTGGGATTACATATATATATAGGATTATATCATCTTCAAATGAAGAGAATTTGGTAATTTGGTTCCTCCGGGCCTAAGCAAAAGCCCTCAAAAAAAATTTTGAAGGTCGCCTAAAACCAAACCCAACCTAAAACTCCAAGAATAAAATAAAAAAAAAGGGGGAAAAAAGGCAATCCTGTCTGGTTCCTGTTTGAAGGGAAAATGTTTTCTATTTCTCTCTGTTAAGTGAGATGCTGGCATTGGTTTCACATATATATGACCTTAATTTTGTTTCAGAATTTCCCTTTTATTCATATTTTATTGAAATTTTTAAATATCAGGAATGGATATAAATTTTATCTAATGCTTTTTCTGCATAGATTGATGTAGTGATATGGTTCTCCTTTATTGTGTTTATGTGGTAAATTACATTGATTGATTTTCTAAAATTGAACTATCTATACATCTATGATATGAATCTCACTTGATTGTGATGTATTTTTGGGGAGGATGCTTTGTTGAATCCTGTTGGCTAGGATTTAATTGACATTTTTGTGATTGTATTCATCAGACATTGGTCTATAATTTTCAATTCTGGTTATGTCTTTGCCTGGCTTAGGTATCAAAGTTATAGTTGCTTCATAAAATATGCTTTGTTCAATAGTGTTCATTTATATATTGTGAAACATGAGTAGTTTATGTGGACTTCATATTATCTCTTCTCTAAATGTTTGGTAGATTTCCTCAGTGAAACCATCTAGTCCCAGACTTTCTGATCTTAGGGTATTATTTTTATGACGAGATTTCTTCTCGTGTGATAGGCTTGTTGAAATTTTCTATGTCAGTCTGTGGTAATTAAGGTAAATGCTTCATTTCTAGACATTTATTCATTTCTTCTAGATCTTCAAATTAATTGGAATATAATTTTTAATAAGACTATGTGATTATTTGTTATCTCATTTGGCCCTGTTGTTATCACTCAATTCATTACATATGTGTAGAGTTTATTTTTCTCTTTCTTTTCCTTTGTTAAGTTTTCCAATGGTTTATTAATTTTGTTGGTCTTTTCAAATAGCTAACTTCTTGTCTTGTTGATTTTTAGAGGTTTTAATTTTCTGATTCATTTATTTCTGCTCTTATCTTTATTATTTATTTTCTTATAGTACCTGAGAGTTTGTTTTATTGATGCCTTTCCAATTGCTGTAGTTGATGTGTTAAGGTATTTATTTTAATTCTTTGTGTCTTTTTGTTATCTGCAGTTATTTCAATAAACTGACCTATAAATACTGCTTTTGCAAAGCATATTTTGATTCCTTGATTGCTGCTTTCATGATCTCTTATTATAGATCCAAGCAAAATGAAATCTTTGACAACTTTCTTCTTTTCTCAGTTTATCATAATACAAAGCGGTCCATTTGTGAGGATTTGGGTTTTCTTTACATTGAGCTGTTATCTACATTTCATTATAATATTTAGGCTTCTTCAGTTGCCCTTTGAAATTTCCTTTTCAGCTCTTTGACTTCGTCATTTCTTGAAGCTACTCAATAATAAAGAGCAAGTTTCAGAGTCTCTTCTGACTTTCAGTTTAATCTTTCATTTATTTCTTGTCTTTTTAATGACCTTTTGCTTTTTTCATGTATGATGGTGATGTCATGCCATAACTTTTCAGGTCTCCTGTTGTTAGTGTTCAATGAGTCAAATCTATTCTTGAGATGTTCTTGAAATTCAGGTGGGATATTCTCAAAGACTTATTTTGTTTCTCATAGATTTATTTAAATTTTCTTCAAATTCCACTTGAACTTATATATGGACAATTAATCTCCTATTCCACATTGAGCTCCTGGCCTTGTTTAGCTGCTGATGTTGAGCTTCTCCATCATCTTTTCCAACTGATATACTCAAGTTGATTTCTCTGTATTCTATCTTTTGAAGTCCACAGGTATAAGCATCACTTATGTCGTTGTAAAAAGGTATTTGGATTGAGCATAGATTTAGCAAAATTCTATCATTTTATCTCCAACTTTGTTTCTATCACCAGGGCCATGTTTTTCAACTACAGTTCATTCTACTTTGTGTCATATTTTCCAGTTATAATCTACAATTATTATCATTGATAAATTTCAAATTGATGAAGTTGGTAGAATTATTCAATTTCTTCATACTAGATTTAGCGTGTAAATTTGAACAATAGTTGTACTGACTGGGTTTCCTTCTATGTGTATATATATATTTTGCTATCACGGAAAATATTGTACTTCAATATAGCTCTTGAAATATCCCTTTTGACAATGAATGAGATGTCATTCTTCTTGAATTTGTCATTCCTAACATAGTAAATCATACGGTTGTCTGATTCAAAGTGGCCAATGATAGTCTATTTCAGCTCACTAATGCCTAAAATATCAATCTTTACGTGTTCCATTTCAGGTTTTGTGTCTTCCAAATTTCCTAGATTCATACTCTGTACATTCAAAATTCCAATTATTAATAGATGTTTGCAGCTGTTCTTATTTTCAGTCATGATTCACCAGCAAATGAAGTAAGGCTCTAGAGGTTTTACTCCATCCATGTCATTATGCTCAACTGTACTTTGAGAAAGCAGCTTTTCCTCCATTCATGCAGTATCTTCAAACATGAGGGGCTCAACTAATGACATTATACATGACAATATTCTGCTTTTATTCATGAGGGTTTCAGTGTCTTACAGTGTTCTACTGATATTCATGAAAATTTCCATGGATATTTCCTCAGAAGTGGACAGCTTATTCCATCTTCATAGTCTATTCGTAATCTGGAAAATCTGCTGAAATCTGTTCACCTTGGGTGTCCTGATGGTATTTCAAATACTGGTGACATAGCTTCCAGCATCTCAACAATACTCAAGCCACCCCAGTATTACAACCTAACATATCGGCCCTATGTAAGACAGGCTAGAATGACTTCTTAGGATTTCTGAGACTTACTATTTACATGAGCAGACAGTCTCATGTTTCTATGAGGAATAATTTATGGGATTGAATTAGAGTCCTTGCAGTTATCAACTCAATTCTTTGCTAACAGTACCACCATGGCTCCTCAAAATTCATCCAGTATTGACCATTACCTAATTCTAAAGCCATGTCACCATTTTTAGTATTTGTTATAGCAGCACTCAACTTTGGGTTTAGTTTCCTGTTGCTGCTGTAACAAACTAATTCCTCTTAGTTTTCTGTAGCTGCTGTTATAAATTAATGCAAATCTACCCCTAACACCTACTCAATTATGACTCACAGGGACCCTAAATGACAGAGTAGAAATGCTTCCATCTTGTTTGTGAGGCTATAAATATTTATAGAAGCCAATTGTCATGTCTTTGTTCCATGAAGCAGCTGGTGGATTTGAATCATTGACCTTTGGGCCAGCAGTTGAATGCTTAACCACTACAACTCCTTCACCACACATTTCATAGCTTCAAACAACACAAATGTATTGTCTAATATTTCTGAAGGTCAAAAGTCTGGCATGAGTCTCACTTGGCCAACCTCAAGGTGTCAGCAGGGTGGTGTTCCTTTCTGGAAACTCTAGGGACAATCCCTTTCCATGCTTTTTCCAATTTCTAGGTGTATTCACACTACTTGTTCATGGGCCTACATTTTCATGACTCTTGAAGACCAGCAAGGCATATCTATGTGTTCCTTCCCCCCATCCCCATAGACATAACTTTTTCTGCCTCTTTTTTTCCACCTCCCTCTTCTAATTTTAAGGACTCTTGTGACTATGTTATACCTACTCAGATAATTCAGAATAATTTTCCTCTTTAAACAACAGATTAAGGAGTTTTTGTGGTGTTGTGGAATAGGTATTAAGTTCCTAGCTTCAAGGTTGGCAGTTCAAACCCACCAGTAGCTCCTTGGAGAATAGAATGGTGAGATTGTCTGTGCCTGAACAGATTTTCCATCTTGTAACCCCTATGTAGGCTACCCATGAGTCTAAAGGGACTCCATGGCAGTGGATTTAAGGTAAGATTAGCAAGGGTAATTCCATCTGCCACCTAACACCTTTAATATGTAATATCATATATTCACCTATAATATATAGGTTCCTGGAACTAGGATATGGACTTGCTTGTGGGGCCATCAATATCCTTACCACTTTCCCTGCAGACCTACAATTCTTTATGTTGTGTTTTTCTTTTACTTTTTTTTAACAGCAAAGACATTTAGATTTGTCTCAAAAACTCAAAAGAGACATATGACACATAGCACAAATAAATAAAAAATGTCATGTGTGTTTTTGTAAAAAAAAGTCAACATATAAAAAGTATGTTTTCTCTAAATTTATCTGTAAACATACTATCATTCCAATGGTTTTATAATTAACAAAATATTTTGAAACACATTAACATGTAGGAGAGTCCAAGGGAATTGTAAAGTAGAGAAGTAGAACAGCAAAGAAGGGCAGATAGGAAAAACATTCAACAATTCAGTAAAATGGGTTAAAATCTTAGTTTATTGTTAACACACACACACACACACACACACACACACTTTCCCGCATTGGCAATACCCTTTCTGTCAAGTGAATTCTGACTCACAGTGACCCTACAGGGCAGTGTAGAACGGCCCCACTGGGTTTTCTAGGCTGCATAGCTGTAAAAAAGCAGACTAAAGCCACTTTCTCCAATGGAGCGGCTGGTAGGTTCTAACCTTTGAGTTAGCAGCCAGGTGCGTAACAACTGCACCACTAGGACTCCTTTGCATTAGTAATAGACCCTTTCTTGTACTATTCCATGACTGGTAAATTGGTCTGACCTTTTTCTAGGGTTTTTTGGAAATATATATTAAAATTTTAAAAGGCATATAATATTTTTCCAATATCTTAATGGAAGGAAACTATTCTATGGAAAAATTACTCAGATTTAAGAAGTCATATACCTATTACTTATAAAATCACATAATATAAGCTAAATGCCCACTAATAGGGAATAATCAAAAGGATCATAGCTCATCCATTCAGAAGGCTATTGGGTATAACTGAAGAAGAACAAAATACATTTGCATACGCTAAAATAGAAAGGCTAACAATTAAATAAACCATGGAAATGGTAAAACATGTATAACATAATGATAATTTAACTATGTACCTATAATATGCATATATAAATATGTATGTATATATTTTATGTACATAAATGGAATAAAACAATTTCAAGCAATAAACAATTACCTTCATAAGCAATTGATAATATGAGTGGGGGGTACTTTCATCTTTTATTTTGTACAAGTTGTAATGATGAAATAACTTTTATTTTTTACAAGTCTTAATGATGAAATAACTTTTTAATAAAGAAAATTATTTATATTCGTTTTTCAAGTTAATCAAATCTAAGTTGACTAATTAGAAATATATCCAAAAAATTTTGGTGAATTTTAAAATACCGAGTCAAAGAGTCATTTAAGTAGGATGCCCTCAGCTTTGTTAAATAGTTGTCCCATTGTGAAAAGAAAAATAGCTAAAAAATAAAGAGATATAAAAGAGTGGGCCTTGGATAAAAAGTGAAAAGTCTTAGGAGTGAAGTAAGGCAATAACTCCTGAATTCACCAAAAGAAAAGGTTGTCGTTGTCAGGTGCCATTAAATCTGTTCCGACTTATATCAACTCTATGTACAACAGAAGGAAACATTGTGTGGTTCTGTGCCATCATTACAATTGTTATGTTTGAGCCCATTGTTGTAGTCAATGTCATTGTGTCAATCTATCTTGTTGAGGGTCTTCCTATTTTCAATTTGCCCTCTATTTTACCAAGCATGATGTCCTTTTCCAAGGACTAGTATTTCTTTACTTTTTTAAAGAAAGAACAGGTAGTGTTATTAAATTTACATAAGAGCTTCTGAAAACTATCTGAGGTCCTATGTTGAGTCAGATTCAAAGAGAAAACCACAATATCTAAGCTATGGAGGACTGGAGAGATGGGAGATGCCCATGAGTTCCAGGAGAGAGAAACTTGGAAAGACGAGAGATATAAATATTTAATTGCTCTGAAAGTTGAGCCCAGTTAACTGAGCTATGGCTTTAGGAAACTGTCAGTGATCACAATAAGTAGTGTAGCTGTCACAAGTAGCTAATTCATTCTAATAAACACTCTCTCCAGTAAATAATTGGGGTTTAATTAATTATGTTGGTTGTAAAAAGAATAAAAAAGCACGATGATGCTCAGTTATTTGCAGTCCAGTGTATTCTGAGTCTTCCCTTTTGACTTGCTTTGCAAAAACAAAAAAAGATTGCTGGGCTATTTAAGTAAAATAACATTCTATTTACAAATTTCAAAATGTGACATTTGAAACTATGTAAGGTAAATTATTTTATTGAAATATCAACAGGCTTTGGGGATGCTGTTCCTTAATCCAGTGTTACCCGTGATCAACTCTGCATCAGCATCAGCAGCATCACCTAACAATATGGGCTTAGTGTTATGTGCTATTAATTGATTCGGTATCATCGCAACCCTACAGGACAGAGCAGACCTGCTGAAAGGGCTTCCGAGGACTGTGATCATTATGGAAGGAGATCACCACTTCTTTCATCCCATGGTGTGGCTGATAGGTTCTAACTGCTAACTTTTCAGTTACCGGCCAAGTGTTTACCCACTGTGCCACCAAGGTTCTCTAAAGCTTGTTAAAATTTCTGAGAAATGAAACTTCTCGGCCCTGTGCCAGGTCCATTAACTCAGAAACTCAGAAGTGTGATCCCAGAAATCAGTGTTTTTTTTTTCTTATTTTAGAAAGACTTTTTATTGTGAATTGGTTGAAGGTTTACAGAGCAGATCATCAGTTTTATGTTCAACAACTCATACACATTTTGTTTCAACTCATTCCATGCAAGCTCTTTGATGTACCATCGCGGATCCCACTTCCTCTTGGTATTCGCTGTTTCCATTCCTCCTTTCCTAACCCTCTGTACTTGTCTTTGGGTAAATGCTGCCTGTTCAGTCTTAAAAGGTCTCTAACCTAATTTCTAATCTCAGTTTCGGACCTGAAGTGTGTCTAGGAGGCACTGCCTCAGGCATTCCACCAGTCTCTATCCAGCCAGTAGGCCTGGCCTTTTATGTAAGTTTAAGTTAGGTTCTACATTTTTTTCCTACTCTATCCAGGACCTTCTTTTTTTTCTTTTTAAATCATTTCATTAGGGGCTCATACAACTCTTATCACATTCCATACATACATCAATTGTGTAAAGCACATTTGTACATTCATTGCCCTCATCCTTCTCAAAACATTTGCTCTCCACTTAAGCCCCCATCATTAGGTCCTCATTTTCCCCTCCCTCCCCTCTTCCCCCTGCCTCATGAGCCCTTGATAATTTATAAATTGTTATTTTGTCATATCTTGCCCTGTCCAACGTCTCCCTTCACCCACTTTTCGGTTGTCCATCCCACAGGGAGGAGGTCACATATAGTTCCTTGTAATCGGTTCCCTCTTTCCAACCCACTCTCCCCTACTCTCCTAGTATCGCCACTCACTCCACTGGTCCCGTAGGGATCATCCGCCCTGGATTCCCTGGATTTCTAGTTCTTATCTGTACCAGTGTACATCCTCTGGTCTAGCCAGAGTTGCAGGGTAGAATTCGTGTCATGATAGTGGGAGCGGGGAGGAAACATTTAGGAACTGAGTGTTTTAACGAGCCTTCTGAATGATGTTGACACACTGCTTGTCTCAATGTGTCTTATTGTGTTGGCTTGTGTGTTGCCGGGATGCTGGGAGCCATATCACTGGACGTTCAAGAAGCCACAGGGTCACCCAAAGTGAACATGCTTCATTAGAACTTCCAGACTAAAGCCAAACTATGAAAAAGGTATAGGATGCCCACTTCAGAGGAATTAGCCACTGAAACCCCTATGGAGAGCATCTAAAACATTGTCAGACAGTGCCAGAAGATGAACCCCTCAGGTCGGAAGGCCCTCAAAACAAGAGGCATTGACACAGTGGCTGCAGCAATGGTCTCGAACCAAAGAACAATGGTGAGCATGGCGCAGGACTGGGCAGTGTTTCCTGCTGTTGTACAGGGGGTCACTCTGAGCCAGAACTGACAAGAGCAAAGGATGAGCGCTATTGTTGTTAGTTGCCATCCAGCCAGCTCCAACTCATGACAACCTACCGTGTAATAGAACAAAGCATTGAACAGTCCTGCAGCATCTTCGTGATCCAAGTTTGAGGAGTGTAGCCTCTATCCACAAGGATCTAAATGATGGGCCAAAGACAGGGAAATGAATAGCTGAACTTATGCAGAGGGTTTATCTTTCTAAATGATTTGAGGTGTTTTCATTTTGACTAGATTTCAGAGTCAAACCTGAGAAATTCCAGTTTTCATTTCTTCCCTGACCAAGATGAGTGCTAACAGAGTAGATTCTCCATGAAAAAAGACTCCTGCCATCCCTTGAGATGCCTGTCATGCCAAAGGGAGAGTTTAAAGACCTTTCCTTAAAACACACAACTGTATTTCAGTAGAAGCTGGCAAATAATGAATACCCGGAACTTTTTTTTTCTGTACTAATGCACAAAGCCATTTCAGACCATCTGGCTGCAGGCCAAATTGCCTTAACATCAAAAGCTGACGCTTGGGTGGACACATTAGAATTGAATGTGTTGGCACTGTTCGGTAATGAATATCCCATGGGGCAAACCTGAAATATGCCTTATTCGATCCACTATTATTAATGTTTCCATTTACATGATTATGAAATCCACCTGGAAATGCTAAACATTCAGAACAGTTTTCTTCTTTTTAATAAAATGTAATGTGAATACAGACATTTTCCTACGAAGGTAAAAGTAGACTGATTACATGATCCAACAGTAATGCTCCTAGGTTATTTATCTAATTTATGTGCACACCAATGCAGAAATGTGAAGGTTTAGATTTCCTTTCGCACCCCAAACTGGGAGCAACCAAGATGCCTTTCAAAAGAGACATGAATGAAATAAGGAGAAACAAAATGTTCCACATATTGGAAGATTATTCAGTGATAACCAGGGAAAGAGTTGCTAAGACAAGCAATGACATGGAGAACGCTCAAACATACTAGTAAGTGAAAACAACAGCAACAACAGAGCGATCTGAAATGGCTACATAGTGTATGATTCCATTTCCTTGATAGTTTGAAAAACGAGGAACTATAGAGATGGTTAACAGATCACTGCTTTGCCAGGTGCTTGGAATAAGGGAAAGAGGGTGAATTGGTGAAACGTAGGGGGCATTTTGAAGAAATCAAGAGATGATATTGATAAAGAATGACGAGCACTTTTTTCTTTGTTTGTTAATGTTGAAAATCAGGAGATGATGTTTGGATAACGGGTAATAGGGAAAATACCTGATATCAATAAGAGAGGGACACGTGACTATAGGGGCAAGTTATTCTCAAAATCCCTGATGGAGGAGCATAGATGCTTGCTAAATGCAAATGACTGTACCTCGCTTTAGACTTACTGAATCCGAAACTCTAGGGTTGGGGTTCAAGATCTTAGGGGCTTTAATAAATTCATTGAAAAATTGAATGAAAAGACAATCGAACTTTTTCAAGAACTTCCTGAAGCCCCGTGGTATGCATTTTAACAAGCCTTCCAAGTGCTTTCCTGGCAGCTACATTTGAGAACTACTGATGTAGGGGAAGAGAATTTCAGTGGAAACATTAGCAAGTGCAAGGGCACTGACACAGGGACATTAATTTTGTTTGAGGAACATCAGAGAAACAAAAGTGCCTGAGCAGACTGATGGAGGAGCATATAGTGATAAAGATTAAGATATGAAGCTAAAGGTGAGAGTTCATGTTGGTGGAGCAGACTTTTCTGTGACTTGTATACCAGGGTATGAATTTGGTTTTTATTCTGTGTGGGGACCCAATGGAGGGGATTGAACAGTGGCTGACATTTTTTATTATATACTGGGTGGATGGTAGATGATGAGTATGACAGAGTTAAGGTGAACAAGAAGAAATGTCATTGTAATAATCCAGGGCAAAAATATAACTTGGACAAGAAGTTTGTGGAGGTTGAGGTATGTGTTAAGTTTAAGATGTAATCAGACACCATCATTAAATTGTTACATCAACTGATTATTAAAGTGTGGATTTCAAGGGAGAAGCCAGGGCTGAAAAAATAGAAGTTGAGGCATTTTCAGAATATGCTTGCTGTGTTAAAGCAGTAGAACTGGGTAACATCACCCAGAAAGTGAGTGCCGAAAGAAAATAGGAGCAGGGAATCGGTGCAGGATCTCTGATAAGGAGGCAGAGAAGGCCTGGCCAATGCGATAAGAGAAACAAGAATTTCAGGTTTTACAAAGATGAAATGACCAAATCAAACCAAAGTCTTTAGCATGGAGTTGATTCTGACTCATGGTAACCTCATGTGTTACAGAGCAGAAATGCTTCCATAGTTTTCTTGTCTGGAAACTTTATAATAGCAAATCGCCAGACCTTTCTTTTGTGGTGCCTCTGATGGATTGGAACCATCAACCTATAGGTTTCCAAATCAAAGGAAAACTATTTGCACCACCCACGGGACCTTAAAAGCCAAGAAAAGATGGGGCGCAAAGAAAAAGGAGTTATTGAACCTGTAGTGCAGTTAATATTTAAGATGGGTTTTCTGGCCATAGTTCTTGTTACTCACATCAAAGGATCTTTACGATTCAGTTCTGAGTGATTATTGACAAGGTTAATTGTGAGTGCCATCCTGCTGGCTATAAAATTTACCTTCACAGTGTAGGAGGGGGAGATTTCATTACCAGAAAAGTAGAAGAATCAAGAGTGAAGTACATTCTTTGGACCCTGAGATTCCCTTCTTGATGAGAGCACCATAAAACTTCCTTGCAAGACCTTGAACTTCCTTGTAAGACGTTGAACTACCTTACAAGACATTGAACTACCTTGCAAGACGTTGAGCCACATCAAAGAAACAAGCACAAGAAACTCCACTTCAAAGAAAAAATAAAATGTAATATTGGGGCCCAGGCCAACACTTACATCAAAGAAGCCACCACAAAAATGTGAGACCCCTGATAATACTGAGCTGAGACCTGACCGACGCCCCAAAGCTAGCCGAGTCACTTAAAGCATGGAAAGACCCGATAAGACCCGGCTGAGACCTGGCCGAAGCCCCAAAACTAGCCAAGCCACCTAAAGCATGGAGAGATCTGATAAGACTTGACAGTGAAGATGTCAAAGAACTAGCCAAAATGTCCATTTAAACCCAGGTAGAGACATTGACCTTTAGAGAGCTAGGAACCAAGGAGACATCATCTCCTGCTCTCTACAACTCTACCTGGGGTGAGTACACCGATGAGGCAATGCTGATTGGGACTATGGTGCTATTATGAAATGTGTGAGGAGTTTTGTTATTCTGCCTTTATGCTTATAGTTGTTACTCTGCCCTTATGCTTATAATTGTTTGCCCTTAGTAGTTTGAGTAATATTTTAGATTGTTTGATGTGTGTTTGCAGTGAATAAACTGAGCATTCGAAAATGTCTAAGAGCGTTAAGTAATTATTGATCGCGCCGCTCATGACACTTCTTTATTGAACCTCCATGGTCCAGAAGGCAGCTCTCAAACCAGAAGAGTGGCAGCAGTGGAACCAAGAGCCAGATCGTGAGACAGAGCAGTGGACTTCTCAGCCCACAAGGCAAGTAAAGCTGAGTGCTTTCAGGCAGGAGACTTGTGTAGTGAGGTGCCTCCAGGTACATAATTAGAGGAGTTAGGTTTTCTGACCCACAGAGTTAGAACTGAGAGCATTCAGGCAGGGGGTGGTGGGTGTTAATAGCAGAATCGTGTGCCCTTTGGGCATTTATTCACAACCCTAAAAGTGCTTTGTAACACTGTAAAGAGATCAGTGGATCATGTGGCTAAGAAGCCAAAGATCAGAGAGGCTTGATGGTAGGCCCAGATGAGAAAAGGCTGTCCTGGCTGATGTAAACTGGAAGCTTCTCCTGACTTGTGTAGCTGCAGAGACTGACAAACAGGAAGCAGGATGATCACAGGCTGGTTGATACAGAGCTGAAAGAATCCAAGGTTGGCAGTCCACTGATGGCTCCTGGGATTAGCAAGGACGAAACCAGGGGTCAACTAATCAGATGTAGGATTCTGATCCAGGAGAACAGCGGTTCTTAACAGGGGTCGCCCTCTTCATAACAGTAACAAAATTCTCCTTGCATTGGACAATAAAGCCCATCATGTGGATTGGTCTCATTATGACTACTCTAACTTTGTGTTAAGATGATATTTACTAACTCTCTCCATTGCAGCCAGCAAGTTTTCCCATTGCCATTAATAAGCAATTTGTGGCACAATACTGTGAAACCTTATTAATATCCTTTCCTCTTACAACATTTCATCTAATGGTTTCAGCATCTGTGGGTGATTCTTGCCAAATCAATAATTGGATTAGTGTCTTCAAAGGTCATTGGTGATTTTATGATTCTATTGTTACATCTCAATTTATTAACTAGCATTTTCCTGCAAAGAAGAATTTTTCTTCTTTTTTTGAGGATTATTATAGAGTCAGAATCTCTTTTATATTCAATATAAGATAGTTCATTATCATGATTATTCTTTTTGATGTTAAAATTGCCCCAATTTGACCAATGGGAGCCTCATCCAGTCATTTCTTGCACCCTTCAGGGGATAGTTTAAACTTTAATGTAAACCTTGATTTCTTAAAGCATTAAAACACAGATTTCCTTATTCCAGTGGCAAGCATTTTCTGTTCCTTTGGTGTATCCTCTAATAACTTAAAATTAATAAACCTAGGCGTATTTCTCCATTTAATAACTTCATTGAATAGCATAAAAAAGAAAGAAAAGCGATTAGGTCAGTCCATGAGTGATGTTCTGTTCTTGACAAACTGAACATCAAACACCTGCATCACAGCTGTTCTCAGCTGCGTGTGTGCTATCCATTGCCGATTATTCTAAAAAGAACCGCAACCTTTTAATGAGGGTTAATTAGAAAGGGGGGGAATTCATGGAGCAATGCAGAATCTTACTGTTCTTGAGTAATGTGGGGTGATAAGGGATGATAATGTATCACTCGACATAGTGCCAATAAAGCGATTCTCAGTAAAGTCTTGACAATTTGTTACCATTGATATAAAGTATATTATTTTTTAATTGGCCACATCATCCTTAGCTGAAAAATAGGCCCACACCATCTATTAGGTGGAAAGATCATTTAAAATCGCTGTTGCTTGCTTGTAATACATGTTTAATCTTTGGCCTTCTATGACTACCGAATATAGCTATTGCACCATTTCTTTGGGAAAAGTAAATGCTTATTATTTTGAGTTTTGTTTTGTTGAAATTTTTTGTAATTTTTCATAATGAATGTTTATCCCTTGGGCTTAGCTACTTGAAATTATTTTGCCATCTAAGCATGACTTTAACAAGGAAATACATGACCTCCAAATTAAATAAATGACCTTTAAGTTTCCAGCCCCATGAATGGCACTCATAGACATTCAATACAAATTAGTGCAAGAAAAGAGATGAAGAGTTTTACTAAGGGAGAAAAAAAGAGAGAAAGATGCCATAGGGTGTGATGGTTTCTAAAAAAAAAAAAAAGATGTGCCTCAGGTTCTTGGTCACCTTCTTATTGGCATAAATCCCTTTTCCATTTCTTGTAAAATTTAGCTCTGCCTAAACCCTTAAAAGCCTAGCTCTGAATCAGTCAGAATGGGGAACGGTGGTGGTTCCATGGGAGGATTTTCACTGTCCGTGTGGGAGACCCCGATTTGATTCCTGGCCAATGCACCTCTGTCAATGGACACGTGAATTGCTATCATGCTGAACAGGTTTTGGTGGTGCTTCAAGACTCAGATGGTTTAGGAAGCTAAACTTGGTTTTCTTAAACCAAATGACAAACTCACTGCCATGAAGTTGCTGCTGACTCATCATAACCCTATAGGACAGGTAGAACTGTGAATTTCCAAGGTTAACTATTTATGGGAGTACAAAACCCCATCTTTTTTCCCAAGGAGCTCCTTGTGGTTTCCATCTGCTGACCTTAGGCACTATGCCACCAGGGTTCCTTCCCCTCCTTGTTGCCTAGCTTTCTTAGCTAGGTTTCTGTTAGCTGCCCTTGAGTAGGCTCCCTGTGCATAAATGGATGGAACCCTTGTTGCTATCCAGTTCGTTTTCTGGATTGATTGTTCAGAAGTAGATCCCCAATCCTGGATGTAGAGACACAAGCCTTTCTTTCTTACAGAGTGTTACTTGCCAGTACCCTACGATCCTGTGATCTCATGAGGTAGAAGGAATCTCCAGCCTGCTGCCTGACCTACAGCGTTTGTAACCCCCCACAATTACTTGAACCAAATCCTAGAAGTTAATCTATCTTTCTCTCATTACACACACACACACACACACACACACACACACACACACAAAGGAACATTGAAAAGTTTGTGGAAAAGTTCTCTTATCTTTCCATTTTTCCATAAACTTTTTAAAGCACCCTATTTTATATTTGTGCGTATTTGTGTGCATGTCTGTCAGTGTATACGTGTGTATTAATGTATATGTGCATATATATGTATTATGCACTCATATAAACACATGCAGATGTATAAATATCATTGGCACTGTCTCTCAAAAGAACCCTATGACAATTCTTCTCAACAGTAGAAGTTGAATTTCTAATCTAAATTCTTCGCCCTAAATAAGGAAAGACTGAATATGAAACCATTAAAAATAATAAAAAGAATCTCAGGGACATTAAGATCCTTTCTAAACTCTAATAAGATGCTACTGGCTCAGTCAGTGTCCAAGATACCCTTGTAGGGGAAATATTTTTTAAAAATCTATGCTTCATGGAAATTCGCTTCTCTTCTCAATCTAGGTAGGTCTTTGTTTCTGTGAAATAAATTGCGAACTCATGTCAAATATTTTTCTTCCTGACTCTACATGGAGTTTCCTAGATAAGTGTCCACTTTAATTTAAAAACAGAATATATTCCTAGCACTCATCACTAATAATATATTACTATATTGTATATCTATCTGCTTATTTAATCATTTGCCAACTCTTTCATTACAAGGTAAGTACTATGAAAGCAAGAACTTTGTCTTGTTCTCAAATGTGTCACCAAACTAGAAACAGTAGCCTGCTCCAAACTAGGTGTTTATTTACTATATTCAAGGGCTATCATGGGACTGTTGATATCAGACGCCATCAAGTAGGCTATGGCTCACAACAGCAGAATAAAGCCTTGCTCAGTCCCAAATACAGCCACAGAATGCTTGAGCCCACTGTTGCAGCCACTGTGGAGGGGTGTGTGTGTGTGTGTCTTTCTCTTTTTTGCTGATCCCCCACTTACCAAGCATTATGTCCTTTTCCAGGGACTGGTCTCTCCTGGGAACATGTTCAAACTATGTGAAACTAAGCCAACATCTTTGCTTCTAAGGAGCATCCTGGCTGTACCTCTTTCAAGGTAGATTTGTTTATACTTCTGTCAGTCCATGGTACATTAAGCACTCTTTGTCAACACCATAATTCAAGTGCATCAAGTTTTCTATGATCTTATTTATTCATGGTCAGCTTCTGCATACATATGAGTCCATTGAAAATAATATGGCTTGGGTCAGATGCACTTTAGTCCTCAAAGTGACATCTTTGCTTTTTGACACTTTACTGAAGTCACATGCAGCAGCTTTACCCAATGCAATATGTCATTTGAGTTTTTGACTGCTACTTCCATGAGCTTTGAGTGTTTAGATACAAGTAAAATGAAACCCTTGCCAACGTCAGTCTTTCCTCCATTTATCATGATGTTATCTAATGGCCCAGATCTGAGAACTTTTTTTTATCATTATACTGAGTTATAATCTAAACTTAAAACTGTATTATTTGTTCTCCATAAGAAAGTGCTTCAAATTCTCTTCATTTCTCCTCTGGATTGTTCATCCAGCCTATCTTATTTAGACAGACCTGTGGAGATAATAACGTGCACAAAAACAAGACAGAACAAACCCAAGCAACAACATAAAACAAAATAGCAACAACAACAAACCAATGACAAAAAAACAAAACACAACAAGAAAGAAAAGCTTGTAATTAGTTCAAGGATCATTTGTTAACCTTTAGGAGTGTTTTCTAGTCCAGTCTGCTGGGATACCATGCCCTGGCCCCAAAGTCCACCTTCATCATTCCCTGGGGACCTTGCCACTCTATTCTCTTGCACACCCTTAATGTTTTGACTCTGTGTGGTGGGATCAGATCTGGTGCAATTCCCACACTGTGTCTCCAGTGTTGTCCCATGTAGGGCTATGGGTCAGTGAAGGGCATCATGTCTCATAGTGGGGCTGGCTATGTGGTCCTGTCTGTGGACTGGCTGCTCTGATTGGGATCATCGTACTCATGACCTGGTGGGCCAGGATGTGCTCCACTCTCTCCTCCTCCCCCTTCATCTGCTCCTGTGTGCTCCAATCACATATGGCCCTCTCCCAGAGCTGCAGATTCAACGTCGTCTTTTGAAATAAATTCTTCTGGGGGGAGGGGCAGGTGTCCACTTAGTATTTGGGATTGGGGCCAGCCC
>NW_022103951.1:235317-237678 GCF_000313985.2 Echinops telfairi
CTACATGTGACCTCCTCCCTGGGGGATGGACAATAGAAAAATGGGTGAAGGGAGACGTCAGACAGGGCAAGATATGACAAAATAATAATTTAAAAATTATCAAGGATTCATGAGGGAGGGGGGTGCGGGGAGGGAGGGGGTGAAGTGAGAAGCTTATGCCTGGGGCTTAGGGGGAAAGCACATGTTTTGAGAATGATGAGGGCAACGAATGTACAAATGTGCTTTACACAATTAATGTATGTATGGATTGTGATGAGAGTTGTATGAGCCCCTAATAAAATGATTTAAAAAATTCTCTTCATTTTCAGCAAGTAAAGTTGCACCATCTGTATATCTCAGGTTATTAATTAGCATTCCTCTGATCTTAATGCCACATTCTTCTTCATATTGTCTAACTTTTCTGATTATTTGATTATCATACAGACTGAATATGTATGGTGCAAGGATACAACCCTGAAGCAAGACTTTCCTAATTTTAAACTATGACTGTCTCTTGGTCTATGTATAGGTTCTGCATAAACACAATTAGGTGTCCTAGAACTCTCATTCTTTTCAAGGTTATCCTTATTTGTTATGCTGTCTTTGCATAGTGAATAAAACACAAATAAACATCTTTCTGGTATTCTACACTTTCAGTCAAGATCCATGTAAAGTCAAGTCCTCTTCGGAAATTGGCTTGCATTTCTGGCAGCTCTCTATGTGTTCTGGAACTGTTTTTTAATTAGCTTCATTAAAATTTTACTGGCTTGTGATATTAATGTGTTAAATAATTTACACATTTTGTCACAGAACCTTTCTTTGGACTAGGCACAAAATATGGATCTCTTCCAGTCAATTGGCCAGATAGGGTAGTGTCTTCCAGATTTCTTGGCATAGACTGTGAGCGATTCCAGCTCTGCCTCAGTTTGTTGTAACATTTCAAATGGTATTCTATCAATTCCTGAAGCTTTGCTCTCTACCAATGTCTTCAGTCATATTAGTTCTTGATCATACGCTTGCTACTTTTTGAAATGGTTGGCCTTAGAAGCATATGAAAAGACTGCTGAGTGGGACAAATGGTTAACACTTGGCTACTCTCCTAAAAACTTGCTTCTTGAATCCACTCAGTGGTTTTATGAAAGAATCATCCAGTAATCTGCTTCAATAAAGATTATAGCCAAGAAAACCCTATAACACATTTCTATTCTGTAACAAACATATGGGTTCTCCATCAGTGATAATCAACTTTTAGGCAATAGGGTTTGTTGTTTTCCCATTCACCGAAAGAAAAGTACAATTTCCTCAGAATAAGAGGCAATTCAGTTTCATTTGAGCTACCTTTGTAAACTCAAATTCTACTCACTGCCATCGAATCTACTCTGGCCCATAGTAACCCTATAAAAACAGGGGAGAACTGGCCCTGTGGGTTTCTGAGACTGTAACTCTTTATGGGAGTAGAAAGACTCATCTTTCTTCCCTGGAGCAGCTGGTGTTTTGGAACTGCAGACCTTGTAGTTAGCAGCCAAGTATGTAAAGCTACTTTTGTAGGTATGCCCAATGGGCTAGAAATAAAATGAGATCTTTGCCATGGTTACCGAAGTCTCTATCTTTAGTCTGATAACCATTCGGCTTACTCCATCCCCTCAACCTCTGATGACTTTACTATTGTATGTGAACTTGCTGCTGTTGTTGTTAAGTGCCTTAACTGAGTTCTCCATTATTGTTGTTGCTCCTTTGTGTGTATGGGGGAAGGCAGGGCAGTGGATTTTCACTCTACTGTAATCGACATCTACTCTAATCAACAGGACAATGTCAGTACTTGAGAAACACCATTCACTCTTGTAGACTAGTTGAAGAAAGCATCTTCATGCTGTGGTTATTGTTGTTGCTAGTCCTGTAGATGTATGCAGAGAAGGAAATGTCTTTCCTTTAATATAGTCCTCCATCTCTTCAGACTGGGTGCTCCCATGCCTTATTAGCAGGCAATTAAACCTAGCAACTTGATTATATCAATTATCAATAGTAGGAATGAGCCAGGCTTCTGAGCTGCAGGGGCAGATATTTCAAGAAGGTGCTGTGGAGTCAGCCTCTAATCATGACAACCCCATATGACAGAATAGAGCTGCTCTGTGTGGCTTTCGTGGCTGTAGTCTCTGCCTAAGCATTAAGTCTTTCTTTCTGAGCATTAATGGTGGGTTTGAATTGCCAACCTGTGTTAGTAGTTTAGTGCAAACCATTTGCACCCCCCAGAGATCAGTAACACTCCAGATAGGATATGGAAGTACTTATAGAATCTCAGAGGAACCCTGGTGAGTTAGTGGTTCAGGGATTGCCTGCTAACTCAAAGGTAATTGGTTCAAATGTGCCAGCCATTCTGCAGAA
>NW_022103951.1:238204-240690 GCF_000313985.2 Echinops telfairi
TTATTAAATTAATATTTTGTGTTATTTTTCTCTTTATTTTACTGTGGATAACAGGCAAAACATATACTTACTTAAGTGTAGTTAATGCATCTACACCTACCCACAGTGTTAGGCTTCGGTTGTTGTTAAGTATCATCAAGCCAGTTTCAACCCATCGTGACCCTATGCACAACAGAACAAAACACTGGCCAGTCTTGTGCCAACCTCACAATTGTTCCTATGCTTGAGCTTTTTGTTGCAGTCACTGCATCAATCGGTCTCATTGTGGGCCTTCCTCTTATTTGTTGTCCCACTGATTATCAAGCATGATGTCCTTCTCCAAGACTGGTTCTCTCCTGACAACATGTCCAAAGTATGTGAGACAAAGTCTGGCCATCCTTGCCTTTAAGGCAGTGGTTCTCAACCTGTAGATCGCAAACCTTTTGGGGGTTGAATGACCCTTTTACAGGGGTCACCTGATTCATAACAGTAGAAAAATGACAGTTATGATGTAGCAACGGAAATAATTTTATGGTTGGGGGGTCATCACAACATGAGGAACTCTATTAACGGCCCGACATTAGGAAGGTTGAGGACCACTGTTCTCTGGCTGTACTTCCTTCAAGACAGATATGTTTGGTTTTTTGGCAGTCAATGGTACTTTCAAGATTTTTCGCCAGTACTATAATTAAAATGCATTGGTTCTTCAGACTTCCTTGTTCAATGTCCAACATTCACATGCATATGAGGTGATTGAAAATACCATGGTGCTTCTTCGTCCTTAAAGTAACCTTGGTTTTCAACATTCTAAAGCAGTGTTGTGCAACAAATTTGCCAAATGCAATGTATCATTTGATCTCTTGACTGCTTCTTCTATGTCCATAAATTGTGGATCCAAGCAAGATAAAATCCTTGATGACTTCAATCTTTTCTCTATTTATCGTGGTATTACCTACAGGTTAAGTTGTGAGGATTTTGTTTTCATTACATTGAGTTGTAATCCATTCTGAAGGCTGCAATCCTAGGTCTTCGCCATCAAGTGCTTCAAGTCCGCCTTACTTTCAGCAAACTAGGCTCCAGAGACCAGATCATTCTACAAAATTTGGCATTATGAGAACATAGAGGGTATTTTTCATGTGTTTTTAGAGCATGCATTTGTCCAGGTATAGTCCAGAAACTATGACCATAGAACTAACAACAACTGCTCATCACTGTGATTAGTCCAGTTATGGATTGTTCCTCTGTGGAAAAGGAAGCTTAGTGGAGACAAAGCTGAATAAAGTCTGGCTCTGTGACTGTGGGACACGTAGCTTAACCCTTTGCCCTTTCTCCTGTGCTGAGTCAGAGCATCCCTCTCTAAGTCACCTCCAAAGCTCCACTCGCAGCCCTGCAAGTTCTGTATTCAGGATCTTGGATCCTGCTCTGTCTTCTGGGCAAGTCACTACGACTTGTTTTGGCCTTCCTGTGATGGCACTGGGAGCCTGACTGTGCACCCAGTGCCACCAAAAGCTCAATTTAGCTCAATTTTGGATATCATTAGACTCCCACACAGTTCTTCCACAAATGCTCCCTCTGATGTTTCTTTCCTCCCCCTTTTCCTACCGCACAGAAATTTTGAGCTGTGGGGCCTTGGAAAGCATAGGAACTTGGAAACCAGAACAACTGCCC
This sequence comes from Echinops telfairi, assembly GCF_000313985.2. NCBI lineage: Eukaryota > Metazoa > Chordata > Mammalia > Afrosoricida > Tenrecidae > Echinops > Echinops telfairi. The sequence goes on from NW_022103951.1 coordinate 239,852, forward strand.
AGTTTGCTTGGTGCTCTATGCACACCCACCATGAAGCTTAGTTAGCCCAGTTTCCTGGATTCCGTGACACAGGGGACACAACACAGTCATTGCTGCCATGCCTGCCACTTCCGTAATTTGAAAAAATGTTAGATATTGTGTTAGTCTGGGAAGACTAGGGAAACAAATTAATAAACGCTCATATGTCTATGAAAAAGAGCTTTATATACAAGAGCAACTGAATATTGAGAAAACATCCCATCTCAGTCCAGATCAAGTCCATAAGTCTGGTATTAGCCCATATATCTCATACCAATCTATAAATTCCTCTTCAGACTCATGCAACACATGCAATGACACTGAATGCAGGAAGACCACAGGTCAGTGGGTGGAACGTCTTCTGGATCCAGTGTCAGTGGGAACATCTCAGCTCTGGCAGGTGTCTCCACGTGGCTCCTCCAGCTCCAGGGCTCTACTCCCCCAGCTCCAGGGCTCTACCGTAGTTCCATGTGTCTTCTCAACAGGAATGTCTCCCAGGGAGTGAGCAAGTATCTCGCCTCCAGTGGGCTATTTATCTCCTTAGTTCCTCCAGCTGAGGTCATCAAGCTGGGACCTGATTGACAGGCTAAACTCCACCCCTTCACTCTTAAGTCTCAAACTGACAACAGATTATGTACCTTCCACAGATAGTATATTATTTCATAAATGTACAATATTGGATACTGTGGATAAGTGAAAGCAGGTGCAATTCTCCCTCTACTTGTAATTCTCTTCGCTGTCCTCCCTCCCCAGCTAGAAAAACTCTTCACATTTCTTCATGAAGTATATATTATTATCTTCTTCTTTATAGATATGCCATC
>NW_022103951.1:249496-265741 GCF_000313985.2 Echinops telfairi
TTATAAGAATACATATGAGGGGGAAAAAACTCCACAAAGTGACATACAAGCATGTACATAGCTTATTGTTTGTCATGGTGGTAAATTGGAAACAAGATAAATGAGCATCATTATCGAAGTTTTTAGGTGCATTTTGATGCCATCATACTACACTGTAGTCTGCAGTTATTATGAGGTATAAGGTAGATAAAGAAAAAAAAATGTTGACAGAAAAAGTGATTTTGAATTAAATCCTTGAAAAGTAATCATGGTTTGATATCACTTAAGTATAATACCTAGAGGAACCTTGGTGGTGTTGTGGTAACCCATTGATCTTCAAAACTAAGGGCCACAGTTCAAGACCACCAGCTGCTCCACGGAAGAAAGAGGGGGTTTTCAACTCCCATAAAGAGTTACACTCTCAGAAACTCACAGGGAAGTTCTATGTGTCCTATAGCGTGGCTCTAAGTCAGCATCAACTCAATGGGAGTGGGTTATATACATAATATCTATGTGGATACAAAACTGTGGAAGTGAAACTACCAAACCTGACAACTAGTCCCTTTGGAAGGGGTTGTGAAAGCATTAGATTACAATAAATTACTCTTCTAGGTCTACAGCTTCTTTGTTTATACCTTATTTGTGCTGTATGTCTGTGTGATATAATTACTAAAAACTTCTTGAGAAACTATTGCCTTGAGATCATCTCAAACCTCAAATCACAAAGATCCCCTGAAGTCTTAAAACTGAACAATAGTTTAGATGGATTAGTAATGAATGTCTATTTCTAGCATTGTACTCTTCGTGGACCTATCTATATGGGATCAGGTTGACAACAGTAACTGAAAAGATTAGGTAGGAAGCTTCGGGGCAATGAGTTTATGTTAATAGGGGTGGACCAATTCTGAAAAGGAGAATGAGAATGATGATTACACAATTTGAAGAATGAAATCAACCTCACTGACTTGTATATATAGAAGTGATTGGATTGATGTCTATTCTGCTGTGTATATTCTCAACAACAAAAATAAAATTTTAAAATCCTTTTGTGATCATAAAATTTATGAAATGTAGGTATAATATATGGAAGTAAATGAAAATTGCTCATAACCCCAAAGAGAGCTGGCATTTTACTAAGTTAATGTCTAAGCTTTGTCTAAATACAATTACATGGTGGTTAATATACTATAGATAAAATATTGTTTTCTTTTTTAAAAGTCTTACAAAATATTTTATTATTGAAAGTGATTTATAAGCATTGCTTAATAACTACAAACTAATCAAATATATTTTAAATGAATACATTCTGGGTCTAGGAATATGACAGTGATGTTTTCAAATGCACTGTATATTGTTATGTTCAACTGTACTTTAAATTTCCATAGCATTAACTAAATATTATATCATGCAAAAACAAAAAAGTACACCCCTCACACACACACACACAAAATATAAGGGCAGTAGAAATATGATAAAATGACTATTTTGTATGAAATAGGATAAGGTGTTGCTTCTAGAACTTTGTTGGTGTTACCAGATTAGGCTAGTTTCAGATATATACAAATAAGCATGCGTAATTATGTCAGACCAGATCTAAAATGTTATTGCATTTTCCACTGAGCCTAGGCGTCCAGATATTTCCTTGTTCTTCACACTAACAGCATTATTGTACCATGCTACTTCCTTTCATATTTTTTTCATCCCAAGTACCTCCAGTGAGCCCCTGGTTTAATGGCTAGGGCATCAAACATTTGGTTGGAGGAAGAGCCTGATGCCTTTCAAACTGGCACAAAATCCCTGAGTTTTCCTGCTTCCTGACACTGTTACTATCTTATCTGCAGAGCAGATCTAGAAGAGACATAAACATCTGAAACTTTCAGAAACAAAGCCTTAACACTCTCCTGCTCTTCAAACAATAACCAAGACTGTGGGCTGTGTGTGGAGAAGGCAAAAGGATGAGATGAAAAGAGTGAGGGGGTGAGGAAGAAGAGGAAGGAAAGAGCAGAAGCATAAATTGAAGATTATATTACCTGAGTTCTCTGTTCTGGTTCATCTTCAATGCTCATTGTTGAGTGTCAGTCTTTCCCCCTCTAGCATCACCATTATGCTGAAGCAGTTCCAGATCTGTGGTGGAAGGCAGCAGGAAAGTACTATCAAGAAGATACAAACTCTTTCCCAAGAAATAAGGGGCAGCAGGTCTGGTGGAGAATGGTTCGGAGAAAGAGCAGAAAAGCTGTTGAAGTGAATGCACTAATGAAATCAGTCTTTTGGGGAAAGAGTATAGTAACATGAAGAGACAAAGTTGTCTCTGTATTAAGGTTTTTTTTATGATTCATAATGCAGTCATTTTATTTGTCTAATAAGTCTTTGACTAAAAAGACCAGTTAATTTCAGTTTGGGTATTGGAGGGCATGGGCAGGAAAATGAAGGAAGTGAAATAGCAAGAGTACACAGACACAATACACAGAATGCACGTGCAAACCAAACCTACATATACATACTATACTCCTTATAACATACATTATATAAACATATGTTATTTATTAGGTTCCCTGGTGGTACAGTGGTTAAGTGCCCTGCTGCTAACCAGAAAAGTGGCAGTTTGAGCCTACCAGGTTTTCTGAGGGGAAAAAAGATGTGGCAGTCTACTTCTATAAGTATTTACAACCTTGGAAACTCTGTGGGGCATTCCTATTCTATTCTATAGAGTTGCTATGAGTGGAAACTGACTTAATAGTAATGAGTGTTGGTTTGGGGATCTTATAGTTTTCATATGCTAAATGAAATAATAAAATGATATATTAAGTAAACTTTATAATACATATGCTATATTTAATATCATGTTTTAGCATATTTAAGCATATTTGCTTACAAAAGCTGCAAGTAACTTATTAAAGGACATATCAAATGGCTTCAAACTAGTCAGGAAATGGAGAAAACTAAAAGTAATAGATGAAGAAAACTAAGTTGATCCACTTAAGGGCAATAAAGGAAAATGTAATGAAACTGTTGTTGATAATTAACAAAAAAAGTATGACAGAATACAATAAAACATATAGACATAAAAATTCATAATGGGTTGACAGTTAAATCCTCATTTTGATAAAAAGAACAATTTAAATAGTTTAGCATAGCATTTTAAAAAGTTAAAAGCTGAATGGATCTTTTTGCGATAATACTTTTTCTTTCTGTAAGATTTTCATGCATGGAGGCCTGTGATTCCCTCCTCTATATCTTTCTGGTCACTTCTCACATTCAAATTTTCTGTAAGAGGCCTTTCTTGGCCTCCTGATTTCAAGTCTTCCATTACCTGCCATTGAATGGACCTCAACTCCTGACAATCCTATGCACAATGGTGTTGGATTGTTATAATCCATCTGATTTTCATTGACTCATTTTTCGAAAGTAGATTGCCAGGCCTTTCTTCCTAGATTTCAAATATACCTTTCCTCAATTTCCCTCCCATGCTTTAGCTTCAGAACTCTAATCAGAATTTAACTACTCTCTATTTATTGTTCTGTCCTTTATTGTTCCCACTAGAAGGTAGCTTCCATAAGGCAGTGCTTGGACAGGCCCCCAGGGAGGGACTGTAGTTCTGGGGAATATTTTAAGCAGACAATAAAATTATTCTTTTGTGACTTGCTGGTAAATGGACTCAAATTGACTGTCTGAAGCTCCTTCTATTGCTGCCAACTTCTGTGCTCCGTGCTTTAGTTCCTTCCTGAAATGATTATCAATCAATATGGTCCCATCTGGATCTTCCCTTCCCAGAATTCATCAGATCCCTGCTGTCCTTTCTATTTGTCACCTTTAATAAATCTACAGTGATTATATATATCCCATCTGTGTGTGTCCATCATTTTTGTGACATCTACTTTATAAGGTTTTGCTTTGTTTGATCTATGTGTGTGTGTGTGTGTGTGTGTGTGTGCGTGTGTGTGTTGACTGAAAGATAAAGCAAACACATCTGCTTAGTGTACCATTCTGAATGGGAAGACTCTTATAATTAAACACAAACGTATTAAAATATAATCATGTTGATTTTTTTCATAATCTTCTACAATTTTTGTTTCCCTCCTTTCTCTCTTGAGTAGAATGATAATGAATGCATTCTACTCTCTTTAAAATCCAGCTTATTTGTTCCTGCTTTTGTCTTTCATAATCCCATTACTAAGATTTGGGTTCTTTTTTTTCCCTGAAATAAGTCACCATTTAATTAAAGAACAAAATGAGCAGGAATCAAAATGTTGCAGCTGTCATTTTTGTTAGATATAACATTAAAAAGGGGCAAAGTATAATACAACTGTTTGTGTAATATGACCTTAAAAAATTTCAAATGAACTGTAATTGAATAAACATAACCTTTTCAAAATAATACTGAATGATACCATCCCATGTGCACATGTCAAAGGTCTGGGAGTGGCAGCCTGTAGATGAATATCTCCAATCCTGTCCAATTGCAAACTGTGGGAAACAAGATTCAAAGGCAAAGGAGAGTTTCCTTCTGGTGTTCACCTATGCAAATTGGTGAGGGATCATACTCTTCTGGCACCAAAGAGTGACAAGTGTCCTCCGCTTCCTCTGATCACAAGTGAGTATGCGGAGACTTCATCTGGGTGTGTGGCCCTCATTTTCTCACAAACACACCAGGTGATCTTGAGCTGAGCCTCAGGAAAATTCCTCCATGAATGTTCAGTGTTGGTATAAAAAATTAAACAAATTCTTCTTAGAAGAAACTCTCTATGGCCTGTGGAATCGTGTTCAATGTTTACTTGATGTGAATAGCCCCACAAGATGTTCTTTTGTGCATACAGCTTTCCCTGCATTTCTGGAGTTGCATATATGGTTGGATTTAAAAAAAATTTTTACGGTTTAATTGCGAAAATTATTGAAGGTATGAAATGCTACTAAAAGTTGATTATATACTTGGCTCTATCATATTAAATAGGCCTGTAAGATCATCATTGTCTTTATTTACCAAAGTATCTGAAATTTTACATTGTCTTCCTTTCCTGGAGAACTATTTTGCAACATCTCACAAGACTCTTTTTGTTCATATTATTTGATGACTTGGTCCAGTGTGTTATTGATAAATTCCATTTTCATATATAGCTTATGTATTTTCTTTGGAAAATTGATAGCATCTTCACTATACCTAGTGAGCATAATTTTGACATTTATTTCAGCATAATGCTATAAATGCTTATAATGGAAGCCCCCTAAAATTTAGGATGCCATTGCCACACCCTGTGATTTTGTTCTTAAGCTGGTTTATCTCAAGGTTGTTTTCCCCAGACGAAATTTATGATGCTGCTCTGTTTTTCTGATCTTTTTCATACCTGAGGATATAAAACTTTCATGAGGTTTAAATTTGTGGTCACATTTTCCCCACAAACAGGAGAGAGGTCAGAGCTGTGGTCGGGGAAATTGGAAGTTGTCATCTTGATGAGGCTGTATGCATGAATGGAATTGTATGAAGGGTGATTGGAGTGAGGGCATAGAAGGGGGCTGAAGATTTGCTCCTGAGAAACAAATTTTAAGAAGCGGAAAGAATGACTTGAGTCAGCGAGGAATGGAACAACCCGTTACCATGGAGTCCCTTTCAATTCAGGAGAACCCCAGGTGCGGAAAGTAGACCTGTGCTCCTTCACTTTTCAAGGATGTGAACATTGAGATGCAGATCCCTAAGTCTTTCTTTCAAGGCACCTCAGGCTTGGTTCAAACCACCAGCCTTTCAATGCTCACCCATTTGAATGCTTCCCCATTGTGCCATTCAAGGGCTCTTACAGCAGAGCAGACACTATTGTAGAGTAAAATTAACAAAAGAAAAAAATAAGTGTAATCAGTAAGACTTTCAAGAAGAAATAAGTGGCTACGAATGGAGGAAAGCCAGGAAGAAAGACTAAAGAAGGCTTCAATGAATTTTAAAATGGGAAACCTTTAGCTACTGTAACAAAATGAGTCAAAAGTATGCGATTGTTTGGTGCTATCAATCAATTCTGACTCATAGTGAGACTGCACAGCAAATATTGCTGCTCAAAAAAGATTTTGTTTTTCTTTTGGTTGGTTTGATTGACTTTAAAAGAAGAGATGTTTGAATATACTTTTACATCTCAAGTTAGGAGCCATAGGGAAGAGTGTGTCAAAGAAATGTGGGAGGGGTTATGTAGAGATTCTTTAAAAGGGTGAAAACAAGAACAGTTACTGAATGATAACAAGAGTACAGTGAGGGGAAGAAACTCTCCTCCTTGAAAATGCTTAGATACATTTTTAGAATAGCTAAAAGGGCAAATACTTTGAATGGGGACAGAGCCTACAAGTAAGTTCAGATCTGAACAAACTCAGGTTTCTGTAGCATGGTGAATTATCTGTTAAAATTGAGGTCTAATGAAGTTTAAAATAAGTTCTTTGAAAAATGATAATGGCAATGAGCATACAAAACTATTTTGAATGACTAGGAAACTTCGACAGAGATTATAAAGTTTTAGAGGCACAAACTCACAAAATTAACATATTTTTTAGTAAAACTGAACAATCTAAGCATAATAGCAGAAAAACATATTTTATGTAAAACTCATGTTTGTATGTAAGTGAGATACAGGTGTGGGACAAAGAGATGAGGGTATTGGTGATGGTAGTGTTAGGTAGGCCAGCATAGGACTGGGAGATGTCCATTAACGCGTGCCCAGAGGGCCAAGCTAGGGGAACAAAGGAGTGGCACAGCGCACATGTTCAGGGTTCCCACCGGTAGGCAGGGGTGGGCGTGAACTTGAATTGGATCACCTAGCCAGGTAAATTCAATTCAGCCAATGGGGTCGACCAGGGGTCTTCCACCACGCCTCTCTGTGGAATCCTTGAAAAGGCAGAAGCCCAAAGGGGAGGAGATCTTAGAACAAGGACAAGAACCGAGACGGGAGGAGAACTTAGAACGGAGGAGGGAGAACTCCGGCGCAGAGAGCTTTGGCACACTTTGCGGGACGCAGAGCCGCTTCCAGCTAGGCCGCGTGTCTGGGAGGAGCTCCTTGGGTGCCGTGTAAACCTGAAACTTCTTCTAACTTTCATAAAACCCACTTCGATCACGAACCAGGCTTCGGCGTGAATTCTTTCTCGCGCGGAGCCAAGGACCGAGGTATAAATCTAGCTCCAGAGAGATCTAACAGTAGTAACATGTGGTTTGGGATTCATTATGGAATCATACACTCACTAGAGGATCTACACTCTAGAGAATCATATGAAGCCAGGAATTAAGTGATACAGTAGGGTAGTGGAATGAATTGATGGTTTACAAATATAGCTGAGATTATAGGGTACAATAGTGAAATTATATTGAGGGAAAATCAGAAGAATAAGTGATTATAGATAAAACTTGTATAGTATAACATTTCTTCTCAAACTTTAATGAGCATCAAAATCGCACAGGGCATCTGATTAAAATGCAGATTTCTATTTAGCAGCAGGAGTCTGTGTGATAATTTGCATTTCCAGCAAATTCTCTTAGGTAGTATTGATGCTGATGTTGCTGGTCTATGAAGAGTCAGAATGAAGGCAACCTTTTCATGTCAGACTTTTGAATTTATTATTAATACAAAGAAATTGATTTAATTATTATTGGACTTCGTGGTTGTTGCTGTTATTGGGTACTGTCAGGTTGGTTCCAACTCACAGAGACCCCATGTATAGAAAGAAACACTGCTGGACCCTGCACCACCCACATAATTGATATGCTTAACCCCATTCTAGAAGTCTGTGTCAGCACCCCCCCCCCCATTGAAGATCTTTCTTATTTTGCTGACCCTCTATTTTACCAAGTGTGTTAGTCTGAGTTGACTAGAGAAACAAATTCATAGACACTCATAATGTGTGCAAAAAGAGCTGTACTTAAAGGAGTACTTGTATATTGAGAAAACACCACAGCCCAGTCCAGATCAAGTCCATAAGTCTAATATTAGCTCATATGTCCGATAGTAATCTATAAAGTCCTCTTCAGACTCATGAAACACATACGATGATGCTGAATTCAGGGCAATCACAGGTCAGTGGGTGGAAAGTCTGGTGGATTGCTGGCGTGGGTCTCCATGTGGCTCCTCCTGCTCCAGAGCTCTAGCGTAGCTCCATGTGTCTTGTCATCAGGAATACAAATCAGAGAGTCTGTCTGTCCTGCCTCCAGTGAGCTATTTATCTCTGTAGTGTCTCCAAAGGAGATCATTAAGCAGCGACCTGACTCAGAGGTTAAACTCCACCCCTTCATTCTTAATAGTCTCAAGTTGGCACCAGATTATGTAACTACCACACCAAACATGATGTCAGTTTTCAAAAACGTATGATCCCTTCTGATAACATATTCAAAGTACCTGAGATAAAGTCTCACTGTCTTCAATGATAAGGAACAGTACTTATTATTTTCCATATGCATGCACATATATGACCAACTGGGAAAAGCCCACTTTGAAAACATATTTACTGAGCTATAATTCACACACTGTGAATTCACCATTTTAAAATCCACATTTTAATGTCCTTTAGCATTTTCATTACAATCTAAGATTAGAACAGTTGTATCAGTCCCCAAACAAACCCCATGCACATTTCACTCTTCATTTCTCCCAATTACCCAGACCCTGGTAACCACTGTTCTGTGCTTTTTCTATACATAGATTTTTTTCCTACTATGGATATGTCATACAGATACATTGATACAAGATGTGACTTTTTTTAACTGGATACTTTCCCTTAGCAAGTTTCATCAGTGTTGTAGCATGTATCAATACTGAAGTGTTTTTTATCACTGAATTCATTACATCACTGATTATATTATATGAATATGTTTTTTTAAAAAAAACAATTCATCAATTGGTAGAAATTTGATCTTTTTTCCACATGTGACCTATGATGAATAATGATACCAGGAAAATTTGTGTATAACTAGTTTATGCAGTTTTATGTAGACATATGTTCATATTTCTTGGATATATACTTATGAATGGAATTATCTGGTCATATGGAAACTTTCTAACAATAAGAGGATGTGCCAAATTATTTGTCAAAGTGGCTACATATTTTACATTCCCACTAAAAATAAACAAGGACTACAATCTAGTCTTTCAATATCATTAGGTCTGCAGTTTGAAACCGCAAGCCATTCTGTGGGTGAAGGACCGGGCTTCCTACTCCAGTAAAGAGGTACACATAGTCTTGGAAACTCACAAAGTCAGTTATACTCTGTCCTATAGGGTCACTATGAGTTTGTATTGACTCAATGGCAGTGAGTTTGATTTTGTTTGATGAAGTGGTATACCTCATTAGAGTTTTTGACTTGTATTTCCCTAAAGAGGAATGATTTGGGCATATTTGTATGTCATTTTTGGTGATTTAATTCATCTTATCTATAGAAATGTTTGTTAAAGTCCATTATTTTATTTCAAGGAAAGGAAAGTCATTAGTATTTTTACTGCATTGTAAGCATTCTTTATACGGTTTAGATAAAAATCCTCTGTTAATTGTAAATTTTAATTTTTTTCTCATTCTGTACATATTATTTCAGATTATTAATGGAAACATTTATAGCACAATTTTTTAATTTGACATTTATTCCAGCTTGTTTGTTTATTTTTAGTGCTTTTGAGGTCATATCTAAGAGATCATTGCATAAAACAAAAATTTACCCTTCTCTTTCTTCTAAGAATCCTATAGTTTTAGCTGTTACTAGCAGGTGCATGGCCATGATTCATTTTTCCGTTACCTTTTGTGAATGGTATGAGATAGTTGTCTGACTTCTTCCTTTTGTATGTGGATATCCAAATGTCACAGAACCATTTTCTGAATAGTCTACTTTCTCCTTTGAATGGTCCTGGCATCCTTGACAAAATCATTTGACCCAGAATGTGAGGGTTTATTTCACATCCTCCGTCCTATTCCATTGGTATTTATACCAGGACCACATTGTCTTGATTATTGTACCTTTGCAGTAAAATTTGAAATCTGAAAATATGAAACTTCTAAATTTGTTCTTCCTTTTCAATATTACTTTGGCTGTGCCGGGTCCCTAGCATTTCCATGTAAACTTTAGGAGATGAATTCATTAATTTCTGTGAGAAAGTCTAATTAGATTTGCATAGGGGATCATAGAATCTGCACATCACTTTGGAGGAGTATTGTCATTGATCAACACAGTCTTGTGATCCTTGTCTATAAGATAGCTATCAATATATTTAGACTCCCTTTAATGGCCTTGAGCAACAGTTTGTAGCTTTCCATGTATAAGTCTTTTGCTTAGTGTGTTACATTTACTTCTAAGTGTTTTATTCTTTCTGGTGTTATTGTAAGTGAAATTGTTTTCTTTTCTTTTTATTAATAGTAAATATTCTTTATATTTTTAGCAATTTTATTAGCTATATGAACATGCATACTTAAAAATAATTTGATTTTGAAATAATAATTTATAAGAACTTTCAAAAAGAGTACAAGAAGTAATAGTGTAGCTTTCATCTAGCTTGATCAAATGACATATTATGTATCAAAGCATATTATGAAACAAAAGAAAACATTGATATACTACTATTAACTCAGGTAAATAGTGCTTGACACAATGGATGTATATGTGGATTGTAATAAGAGTTGTACAAGCCCCCAACAAAATGATTTAATTAAAAAAAAATCCATATGACCAAAAAAGCAAAAGAACTGTAAGAAATTGTTTTCTTAGTTTCATTTTTACATTGCTCACTGCTGGTATATAGAAATACAACCGATCACTTTAATGTTATTCTTGCAACCTGAAACTTCCCTAAATTCACTTATCAATTCTAATAGCTTTTAGTGGGTGCTTTCAAATTCCATTTGACATCTTTTCAGCAATCACCTATGAAGGGTTTGAAAAAAAAGGAAGGAAGATTGAAGTATTGGTCCTGATCATTTTTGTCTGGAGGCGTACTTTAGATTGATCCTACCTGAATTAGTGGCTTCCTCTGAGGCCTTGAGAGATCATGAACGTAATCAGTACCTGTCAAGTTTCTTAAATAGAGCATTCTCTCTGGGTTACATCCTGTGAAGTGAGAACTTTATTGGAGTTTAAAATGCCGGAAAATGTTGGATATGGAAAGGTGATTGGCGATTGGTAAGAAATGTTTCACTGATAATACTGGACTGATCTGTGTAGTATGCTCCCCCCAGATGTTGTGTGGTGGAACAGATGGCTTGCACATATGTAACCTATCATTCTACTAAAGAATAAGATCCCTGGAGTATAAATAAGTTTAATTGGTATTTGAATCTTCACAAAATCTGTTCCGGATTTTTTTTCCTTTTCACTAATCCATAAATACTTAAGAGGTTGGGCTAAATAAAAGGTATCAGAAGTCTTAATTTAGGTGCTATTGTTTTATTCATTATTGAACTGCCTTAGACATTTCTATGTGTAAATTAAGTTTTTTTTTTCTTTCACATTAATATATATGTGCGTTTGTGAATTGGGTGTCATGTCAGATCTGGTTCCCCTCTCTCTTCTCTTTCAGACTGCACTCACAGCCCCCGGGATGTGTAGTGAAGTGTGCAGTTGGCTTATGGGTACACTGGGTGGGTCCCCTGCCCTGCTCCCATCGCTTCTTCATTCACCCAGTGAGTTTGAGGAGCAAGAGGAGACACCTTTCTCTTTGTCAGGTCCTAAAGCAGCGGTTCTCAACCTGTGGGTCGCGACCCCTTTGGGGGCTCACACGCCCCTTTCACAGGGGTCACCCAATTCATAACAGTAGCAAAATGACAGTTATGAAGTAGCAACGGAAATAATTTTATGGTTGGGGGTGGGGGGGTCACCACAACAGGAAGAACTGTATGAAAGTGTCGCGGCCTTAGGAAGGTTGAGAACCATTGCCCTAAAGGCTGCTCTTCATTATAGGAGGACTTGTTCAACACATGTTTGGCCTACACAGAATTCTCTGTTCCTTTTGATTCCTTTGTACAGTGTCCACCTTCAATTTTCTGTGTGATATTTGACTCAATGCTCCATGTTTTCCCTCCATATCTATATTTTTTCATGTCTTATTTGCAGAGGGTTGATGCAATGTGGTTATCTAAACTACCATCTTTGTCAGAAGTCTGCCTCCCCCTTTGTTACTAACAATTCTCACTCATTTTTACTTGAAATAAATTGTATTTAAATTTCAAAAATAACTATGGCCACAGTACCTTTCAATATTATTTGCTGCATTAAATTTCTCTTAAGTATTCCATTAGGAGAAAAATTGACTAAAAACCAGGCAATGATAGGAGTAGGTGTCGGGGACTGTGTGATGGGTTCAAGTAGCGCCCTGCAAAGTTCAAAGTCTGGATTGTGAGCTCTTTTCTCTGCCAGGAGGCTTGGAGGACCTTGTCCTCCCAGATACTAGCCCCTTGAGCTGAAAGCTCTATCAGGCGTCTTCAAACCATGGCTCCTGGGCCACATGTGGCCCACGGAGGACATTTATCCGGCCCGCCAGGTGTTTTTGCCCTGTTTTGTTTTTTACTTCAAAATAAGATAATGTACAGTGTGCATAGGAATTTGTTCATAGTTTTTTTTAAAACTATAGTCTGGCCCTCCAACGGGTCTGAGGGACAGTGAACTGGCACCCTGTTTAAAACATTTGAGGACTCTGGGATGCCTGGATGAGAGCTGGAATTCTGAATGCTTCCTGTGGCTCTGCCCTCACTGCTCCCGCCCCCGCCACTAGGACATGCCTGACATTTTTGTACCAGCTTTGCTGCTGTCTGGTTGAATCAGGAGTTTAAACAAAACAAAACAAGACAAAAACAATATGCAATGATAGAAACCATGTCTTTCCTACCTGATAACATTTATTTCTCATAGTTCTTAAGCTTATTAAAAAAATCATCCATTACTTTGCAAGAATGTAAATTAATCTGATATGCTATTGAGGTAAATATGGAAATGAATACAGACTCATATTTTAGATGGTCCTCTTTGAAATATTACACAATATCAATTAACAAAAGGGGCTTAAATTACATAGGATCAATTACATTAAGAAACAATGTGAAATGGGTTCAGTGAAGAATATATTTCAAGAAGAATTCTATTAAAAGACTCAGTCCTATCATTATTAAAGAAATTGAACAACGATTTATCACCTCTCAGGAATTATGGGATTTCTTTTTTAACTTCTTATTTCTTTTCCATACACATTAAATTTCATTTTTCCTTTGACTTCTTATTTGATGCATTGAACATTAATAATCAAGGGCTATATTAATTTTATATTAGGAAGATATCAAGGACAGAATGAATGAATAAAGAAAAAGAAAAAATAGGTGAAAAACTCAATAATGTCAGAAGAGACTCTGAAACTTGCTCTTGAGTGTAGAGTAGCTGAATAAAAGAAGAAAATCAAGGAAGGAAGGAAGGTTTAAATAAAAGAACTGAACAAAATATTTCAAATGGCAGCTAAAGAAGACAAAGTAACACTAAATGAAATATTACAAAGAAATGTGCAAATCATTGGAGTTAGAAACCCAAGACAAAATGATGTTCAGCATTTCTCTAGTTGAAAGAATAGAAGGAAAAGTTCAGGCCTCAAGAAACAATACTGAACAATTTGAGGGACAAAATATTGAAAAATCCAGGAAGCATCAAGAAGAGATGAAAGGAATACAAAGCCATTATACAAAAAAAAAAAAAAAATAGGCTCAGCCATTTCTGGAGACATATATCAAGAATTGATGGTATTGAAAGAGGTCGAAGCTACACTGAAAGTGTTAGTAAAAAACAAGGGTCCAGTTATTCATGGAATGCTAATGGAGATGTTTCAGAAAATGAGTGCAATACTGAAAATGCAAAATCAAATATGCCAAGAAATGTGGCCAACTAAATGTAAGAGATCCACATTTGTGACCATTCCAAGGAAAGGCGATCTAGCAGAATGCAAAAACTAATGGACAATATCATTAATATCAGATGTAAGTAAAATGTGGTTGACAACCAATTAAAATTGATTGCAGCAGTACATTGACAGAGAGTTGTCAGAAATTCAAGCTTTATTTAGAAGAGGACATGGGACAAGTGATATCGTTGCTGATGTCAGATGGATTGGGGGTAAAAGTAAAGAATAACAAAAAGATATTTACCTGTGTTCCCTTGACTTTGAAAAGGCATTTGACTGTGTGAATCATAACAAATTATGTATTACATTTTGAATAATGGGGATTCCATAGTGACCCTCTAGAAAGACCAAGTGGCAGTCATTTGAACAGAACAAGGGGATACAGCATGGTTTCAAAATTAGGAAAGGTGTGTGTCAGGTTAGTACACTTTCACTATATGGTTACAATCTATAAGCTGAGCAGATAATGACAGAAGCTGAACTAGATGAAAAGGAACATGGCATCTGGATTGGAAGAGCCCTATGATATGCAGATGGCACAGCCTCACTTGTCCAAATGGAAGTGGCCTTGAAGTACTAATGGATGAAGATCAAAATACTATAGCCTTCAGTATAGATTACAACACAAAACTGAAAACAAAAACAAAAACTCGCACAATTGAACCAGTATTAGCATCATGATAAACAGAGAACATATTAAAAATTTCAAGGATTTCATTTTACTGGGATCCACAGCCAACTCGCATGGAAGCAGCAGTCAAGAAATCAAATGACTTAGTGCATTGGCCAAATCTGCTGCAAAAGATCTCTTTGAAGTGTTAGAAATCAAGGAGTTCACTTTGAAGATAAGGAGTGTCTGCCCTTAGCCATGATATTTTCAGACATTTCATATGGATTGGAAGGCTGTACAATGAAAAAGGAAAACAAAGAATGGGTGCATTTGAATCATGGTACTGGCAAAGAATATTGAACATGCCATGGGATGTCCCATGTATTTTGGACATGTTATCAGGAAGGACTAGTTCCTGGAGAAAGATATCATGCTTGGTAAAATAGAGGGGGACAAGTGGAAGATCTTCAACAAGATGGTTGATAATGTGGCTGCAACAATGGGCTCCAACATAGCAATTGTGTGGATGACACCGATTTAGTTCTGTTTTAAACAGGGCCGCTATGAGTGGTAATCTACTTGGCAGCACCTAATAAAATAACAACAACACAATTCAATGACACCAACTATATTAATCATGGTGTAACCCTAACCCATAATGGTTGCTAAATTTCTTATCCTCATAAACAGTAATTCAATGCTTCCTAAACAATGATTTCACTTTTTCCCCTCCCTCTTTCCCTGGTTGATGTTGTATAATCATTATTAAATTCTGATCTCACTGTATTTGCCTAGTCTATCTATTTCACATTAGGGAAATCATATTTGTCTTTTTGTAATGGACTGATTTAACTCAACATCATTATTTCAAGCTCTATCTATGCTGTAGAATGTTTGTGTGTGTAGTTTCTTTGTTTATCCATTCATCTGTTAATAGGCATTTGGATTGTTTCCACCTTCTGGCAATTGTTAGCTGTGCTGTCATATTTACTGGTGTATGTGTGTTTCTTTGCATCACATCTTGTGGCTTCTCTCATCTCCTGAGTATATACATAAGAGTGGAATATGGTACTCCTGAGTATCTACATAAGAGTGGTAAAAGATGAAATAAATAATTAATTTCTTCAATTTATCACTTATTACTATCTAAACTTTATTTGTTCATTTATTCATTCATTATAATTTTTATGGCTAATACTTTTACCTGTTGTATGTATCTAGTATTTTACTTCTCTGTTTATTTCCCATGTATCTAACATAAATTGAGCTTGTATCCACCTTGCCTCTAATTAAGAACTTTGTTCCTGTCACATCCAGGTTTCCTTGGCTCCATTTAACCAGCTCGGTGCGCCCATCCTCCATCCGCTGCTTGTTTTGCTAATCATCACTCACACCTATGATATCCAGAGGCATGCACTTGAGCACTGCAATTGCCATGCCCCCTACAGAAGGCCAGAAATGTCTAAAGTTCTCTCCCTCTTACCAAGATGTTTATTCAGTGAATGACTGCTGCAGGGATTCAAGGTAAAGAGCCCAGTTTATCTATGCTGAACTTATATTTCAGGGCCTTTTAATCACAGGTCTACTTGGAGGAGATTGGACCTGATGTCTCCCTTCACCCACTTTTCCACTGTCCGCCCCTCTTGGAGGGGGCTATATGTACATCATTGTGATTAGTTCCCCCCTCAGGTCCCCTTTCCCATTCCCCTCCTGGTATTGCCACTCCCACCACTGGTGCTGAGGGGGTTATCAGTCCTGAATTCCCTGTGTTTCCAGCTTATCCGTGCT
>NW_022103951.1:267026-268798 GCF_000313985.2 Echinops telfairi
CTAAAAATGGAAAGAGTTTTTGAAGACATTTAACAAATCCATTTTAACGGAACAAACAAACGTCAGGACACAGATCAGATTAAGGTGATGTTATACCTGTAGGGACTGGGAGCGCTTACCCCAACAGTGGAAGGAGATCAGACACAAGGCTGCAATAACAAAAGAGGTTTTATCTGTACTAGCTTAAGCCAGGGCTCAAGTCCTCAGGTACTCAACCACATGCACCGTCTTGGACTAGAGCCCCGAACAAAGAGAACGCTGCCGTTTATATACACAGGGTTTACCTAGCCAGGGTGTCCCAAGCCCGCCCCTCCGGATTTCCACTGATTCGCTTGTTTGTGGTGGGTTGGCAGTTTGGTCCTTTGTGTTGTTCCCACGCTGGCTATGTCGTCTTCTCATTGGCGGTTTGGCCTGGAGTGTCTTTCCCAGGTTGGCTAGCCTCAGTCCCCGGGATTTTCCAGCTCTGTACTGTACACAGAACAAGATGATACTAAGGCCTCCCCGAGGTTGCGGAGCCTGCCATGGAGGCAATTTGGCTTTACATACCAAATATACGTGAGCATTTCATGAGGCAAGTCCTACCTTGTCTCCCAGGAACCAAAACTCCATGATAAGCACCAAATGAGATATTAATAAGGTCAGGAAGCAAAATAGTTTTCTTAATTTAAATGAAAGTCTTCAGGTACATCTAGTACCTATAATAAGGGAAACAGGATACTTTAAAAATTGGCTATATAGTTCAGTCTTCTTTTCATTCCCTATAATCTTACAGTGCTGATGAGCATTGCCTGACTATTTCCAAAGCTTGAGCCAAAAAATTAAGTGATAGGACAAATTCCTTGAGTGAAGGCTTCCATCCATTTAAATTTTTTTTACTCAAGGGAATGGGTTACTTCCATAATTCAGAGCTTAAAATGAAGGGATTTCATGAACCACATATATGTATTTCACAGTTTGAAAAGGATGTTAAAAGAAAACACAGTTTTAATAAATTATAAGGTTACATAATAAAGTGGGAATAAGAAAATAATAAAACCAGACAAGTATAATAAAAGCTCATACACTTGAAACTTCTTCACCCCCCACTATCTGACCCCAATTCTGCCTTTCACTGAGGGCTAGGTTGGTGCATGTACACAGGTACAGATAAGAGCTCATGATACACCACATGGAATTCAGGTCAGATAACCCCTCAGGAACAGAAATGGGAGTAGCGATACCAGGAGAGTAGGGGGAAGGTGGGGAGAGGAGCAGGGACTAAACCACAGAGGAAGGGAGACAGCGGTCGGTGTAAGATATGAAAATAATAATAACATAATTTACTAAGGGATCACAAGGGCGGGAGGTGGGGAGGGAGGTTAAAGAGAGCTGATATCAAGGGCTCAAATAGAAAGTAAATGTTTAGAAAATGATGATGGTAACATATGTATAAATATGCTTGATACAATTGTATGGATTGTTATAAGAGCTGTAAGAGCTCTTAATAAAATGATCTTAAAAATAAATAAATAAATTACAAAAAAACCCAGAGAAAAATAAAATAGCCTCAAACACTTGTTTTGGCCTAAAATTGCAAATAACTCAAAAGAAAAAAGTTTTAAAGCCAAGATTAGTATCAGTTTAAAATATCACTAGTATATTTTGGCAGCATAGTTTAACTCATGGCTTCACCAAATTAAGATACTAGCATGACTCTTCATGGTTTATAATTTGATTATCTAAAACAATATTGAACATTTCCTAGATTTAAATGCATGAGGTTATTTTAGGAG
>NW_022103951.1:271312-278983 GCF_000313985.2 Echinops telfairi
CCCTAGAGATTGGAAGTCTCTGAGTTGGCTCTGTGATTCCCCACATTTCTTAAATTTTTCAGTTGTTCTTTATTTTTAGTATGGAAGGCTTCAAAAAGTTCATTGAAAAATGGAATTAAAATATAATTGAAATTTTCCAAGAAATTTTTGAAAGCCCTCCTTGTGATGCCAATGTCTTTAGTGATGGTCTTGTGATAGCTACAATAGCTTCAAACATCAGATTATGCTTTTACAAGGAGAAACGATCCTAGATGAAACATCAAATAGATTTACCATTGACCAGACAAATACATGCCTTCAACCAGATCAATCAAAAGCAGAAGAAACAACATTATCATAAATCTAATAGATCAATGGAGATCTATGTCCTGATTTCCAGGGGTTAGGCACATTGATACCCTACAAAATAAAAATGTTTTAGTCAAGAATTAGGGTATAGGACCAGATGTTGTCAGTCCTTGGCACATATTCCCTGGGCTATCTTTGATCATTCTGGTGATTACCCTGAGGAAGTTTATGACTTTTATCATGTTGTCATTTCAAGTGGTTGTGTGCTTTCATTCTCAACAGCCAGCACTATGTTTTGCATTTGTTTTGTGGTGTGGCCTCAAACTTCAGACTCAGTTTGTTTGTTTATGTGTGTGTGTGTGTGTGTGTGTGTGTGTGTGTGTGTGTGTCTGTGTAGAACCAGAAATTCACGGGAATTTATCACACTTCTCTGAGAGATATTTCAAGTTTCAACCATAGAGATATAGCAAATATGATAATAAAGTAGGTCACAAGATTTTGTGACTTCCATAAGTCTTTTTTTTGTATCCCAATGCATATAAAGGTTACGCATACACTGTACTGCAGCAAATGCAGTGTGCAATAACCTTAAGAAAACATATCAAATATTTTGATAATTATCAAAATGTGACACAGAAGCATGAAGTGTGCCAATAGATTTGTTTGATGCAGTTACCACAAATCTGGATTTGAAAAAATAAAAATTAATGCAATACCTGTGAAGTGCAGTAAAATCAAATGCCTGTATTCTACTCCCTTTTCCAAACCCTTAGGCATCCTATTAGTATCATGGTTTAGGAGTTTGGCTGCTGGAAGTCACCAATCATTCCAAGGGAGGAAGAGAAGGTACCTTCTCCTGTAAATACTTGTTAGGTGCCATCCAAGTGGTTTCTCCACATAGTGACCCTATGAACAATTAAACACACATAATTATCTTTCTGGCAAACGACTTGCTTTCAACCGAGATCCATCTGACACCAGCAATGGTATGTATCCTCTTCTGTAAATATTTACAGCCTTGGAAATCATAGCAAGCATTTCTACTCTGTCCTGTAATATTACTCTGAGTCCAAATGGACTCACTGGCTGTCGGTTTGGTTTCCCATCCAGGTAATGTTCAAACAATGGGCTGATGTGGAGGTAAAAAAATAATGACGTGGAGGCAAAAATAATGTGCAGGTAAAAAAAATTCCTTGTGCCTGAATGGAGACAACTCTCACTTGTGATCCATATTGTCTCTAGGTCCTCTGTGCCATTTAGCCAGATACCCTCCATGGGGCTTTGCTCTCCCTTGTTTACCCCTTCTGATCTGGCCCCTCTTTTCACCTCCTCTGACATTTCTCCCAGAAATACATTCAAACAAATAACTTTTATATGAGTCCTTGACTGGGCCACTTCTAGAGTATCCAGAGCAATGTGAGGGGGTTAGCTTTTGGGAAGCAACCAACCTTTACTGGGAGACCCCCAAAACTTGGGGAAATGCAGAGCTGGGGATGCAGCATGTGACTAGTTTAGCCTTTTGAAATAGATCCTACCAAGGAGCCTTTAGGCAGCAAACAAATCTGCCAGTTTACTTCACTACACCTATAACTTTTAGACACTCGCTCCCTAAAGATTTCTCAGTTTGGGATATATAATTGTTAAAATAAACTCTAAACCTATAATTCTTTGGTTTATGAAATATTGCTTGATATAATTTTATCACATCACTCCCTTGGTTAAATGAGAGAAATTAAAAATTGAGGCATCTACAAAAGTTGAATTTTGCATATTTAGACTATAAAAAATACATTAAAATTACTTTATCGTTCCCCAGTAGGACTTAGAGCAGCAGAATCATCTCTCCATGTTATACAAACCATGTCTCTAAAATGATAAAATTGATTCCCCGGCTACATGAGAAAATATTTTTTATTATTGGAAACCTAGCTTATTATTTGATACTAATGCCTTAAACATATAAGGAAACTATGTACAATACAGCATTCATTGGAAATGCTCATCTTTGAAACATCATTTAAAATCATTTAAAATTAGTTTAGCTAGATGGATTCAATTAAGAGAGAGATACACACAGAGAGAACACTTCCTATTGGAAAGGTCTGTTGTTGTTATTGTTGTTGCTGTTTTCAGATACCTTTTAATCTGTTGTGACTCAAAGCTACCCATTGTAGAGAATGAAACATTGCCCAGTATTGTGCTATCCTCGCAGTTGGTGTTATGTTTAAGTTCATTGTTGCAGCCACTGTGTCTCCCCTTCTCGTTACAGATCTTCCTATTTGTCACTGACCCTCTACTTCCTGCACCATGAAAGACTCCCAAAACTCCTTTATATTGAATTGATTCTGACTGATAGTGACCCTGTAATTCAGGGTTCGCCTGCCCCTGTGGGTTTCTGATACTGAAACTCTTTATGGGAGTAGAAAGCCTTATCTTTCTCCCACAGAGAGGCTTGTGGTATCAAACCTTGTGGTCTGCAGCCTAACACTTAACCACGACTCCACTAGGGCTCTCCAAAGAGGTACTACTTAGAAATCTCTAGAGGGGTGAGCTCAATTTAAAACACACATGTACTCCTAAGAAAATGCATGAGTGGAATAATAGCAAATAATAAAATTATCTCTATAAATTGCTTTATTTACTATATGAAATGGATTATACTCTTGATCCTAAATAACAGATCTGGGGTTTAAACACAGATTTATGATAATTTTTAAAAAATAATTTATTTCATTTTATTATTGTCATTAAGAATATACAGAGCAAAACAAAATACCAACTCAAGTGTCTACATGTACAATTCAGTGACTTACATTACATTCTTCAAGTTATGCAATTAATCTCACCCTCCTGTCTGAGTTGTTCCTCTCCCATGAAGTAAACTCATTGTCCCCAAATTTTCTATTCAATTTTTTTTGAGTTCCTGTTGCCTATCCACTCCCTTGTCCAACAAACCAAACCAAACTCACCGTCCTTGAATTGATTCCAATGCATAGCTACCCTGTAGCTAGATGTTAAAAGAGCATACATAATGCTTATGGCAAACATTCTTTACTATTTAAGCTCAACTGCTTTTTGGTTAGGAAGCCTTGGTGCCATAGTGGTTATGTGCTGAGATACTGAATGCAGTTCAAAACCACCAGCAGCGCTGCAGGAGAAAAACAAGGCTTTCTACTCCTTTAAAGGGTTACAGTCTAGGAAACACACAGGGGCACTTCTACTTTGTTCTATAGAGCTGTATGAGGCAGCATAGACTTGAGGCAGTGAGTGAGTATTTTTTGGTTTAAAAAGACATTGGGATATTTTTAGTTTAAAGATAGCCCCAGGGTAATAGTTTCAGGGATGTAACTAGCTCCATTGCCTCTGGAAAGTCTGGAGTCCATAAAAATTTTTAATTCTGATGTGATCAGAAGTCTT
Source organism: Echinops telfairi (assembly GCF_000313985.2). Classification (NCBI taxonomy): domain Eukaryota; kingdom Metazoa; phylum Chordata; class Mammalia; order Afrosoricida; family Tenrecidae; genus Echinops; species Echinops telfairi. Next base: position 275,018 of record NW_022103951.1, read on the forward strand.
TTATAGAATAGTTTATCGATATATTTATTAATGTTAGCTGCAGCTATCTTTCCAAATACATATTTTAAGTATATGGTGCTATACCATGGTGTCTGTGCCATTTTATGAGAATAGAAATGTATTTCCCCAATACAGGGGAAGCACAGTGTACTTCCAACCTGGGAGTATGCTTGATAAGACAGATCCAAGAATGAAAAATTGAACATATAATAAGGGAAACTCTGAGTATTTTTACTAAACCTCAGAGTGAAAAATATCTGAGTATTTCTTCTAAAGTATGACCCTTCTAGTCAGGGTGCCATTCATATCTGTATGAGCTCTCATGAAGTCAGGATCTTGGTAGAAACATCATAGGCTAATTCCCCATAAAAAAGTAACAGGTCATATGTTGAAGGGCTTTTCAAACTCCAGTTGGTTAATTAGAACCTTGTCTGGATTTGACAGAGCCAGAGTACAAAATCCTTTTCTCTAAGGAGAAGAGAATTAATTAAAGGTATGCATTATATTCTGATCAAAGGAAGTCACTGTGGCATTATTTACAGGGCTCCTTGCAAACAGAGAATGAATGAGATATTCATTATCCACGAAGAAAAGGAGAGGTGAAGGCGATTCTAGAAATAAAGAATCAATTGATAAAGGAAGAGAACAATTGATGCTTCTATTGTCTATATTGCAACAAACTTGAAAACTGCATATCCTTTAAGTATTCCTATAATTTCTTGGCCATTTCTACCAATGGGAATTTTTCACTGGCCATATTTTGTTCTTTGACTTCAGAATCCAGACATGATGCTAAGATACCTCACTTAAAGTTCTCCTCTTTTTCATTTATGGTTAACAGGTTTATTTGAGATGCCATTCAGATACTAGAAACTTCAATCTAAGCCTACAATTCAGTGAATTGTTTTGGCCACTCTGCATGTATTAGTTTACCTTAGGAACCCTAGGGCGCAATTGTTAGTGCTTGGTTTCTAACTAACATGTCAGTAATTCAAACGCACTCTGTGTGGGGGGAGAAAGATAAGGAAATCTACTTCCTTAGGAACCCTGGAGGGAGGATCTACACTGCCCCGTGGGGTCCTTATGAGTCAGAATCAACTCAACAGCAAGAGTTTGGTTTGGAGTTCTGATTCAGGGTGACTAACTTGTTCCAGTTTTCCTAAAACTTCTTAATTTTACTACTGAAAGTTGCCTGTCTCAGGAAACCCTCATTCTTGGGAAAACTGGGACAGCTTGTATCCTTCTTACTATAATTGTGTGTTATATGTAAAACACATGGAAATTTGTATATAGGTATTATATAAGTGTAAATCTTTTATATACTCCTTCCATTATCCCCTGGGTGATCCTGAGCAATTGAATATCTCCTTTTCTTCTGCAAAATGACACGAACAGTAGTACCTATTCACAGAGCTGTGTGGGGATGCAATAATTTGGAGTGTCCTTAGATGAGTTCTTGGCACAGTAGGACTTCACTATTATCAAAATTGCTATTTCTTTGTGGCCAAACTTTCCATATTGAGAAAGAATGGGCCAATTTGAAGATGGTGCTGCTTTCAGTATGATGGATAATGCTTCCCATAACATGGCAGGCAAATGATCATTCACAGAGAGACAGTGACACTTTCCCTTTAGTTGAAATGTAGTATTTCAGATCTCTGGTGGTGTACCATTGAGTTAATTTAGAGGAAGAGGGAAAATTTGATCCAATGCGTGATAAGCCTATCTTGGATACTGCATATGGCACAGCTTGTTCATGAATGCCTGGTGAGTGGATGTTATGCATTTTAAATAATGAGATTTAGTCATAATTATAGCAACTCATCTAGTGTGGATTAAATATTAATAGTAATTTTCAGCAAAGTAATATAATTATTTTGGGTAGGGGTTATCAGTAACATTTGAATATTTTGAGTTATTACAAAGCTGAATTAAACACTCCTATGTATTTATGTTTGAATTTGTTCTTATTATCCTTACAAATAAGGAGAAATTAAAACTATAGGGATATGAGGTATATGGTTTTTTTATCTCCAATAATTGTGCCAACATTCCAATTACACTTTCACCAGCAACACAGGCGAGATCTTGTTTCTTTCTAACCATATCAACAATGGTAGTTTCAAATTTTACAACCTTTCATCAAGCTGATGAGTTGTGGATTTCATTTGACTCCCCTGATTACTATTGCTTTTGAGTATCTTCCTATCTGTGTGTGATAAACCATTTGTCCTCTCTAGTCTACACATTGCTTCTTGGAATGACTTTGTGTAAATTTGTCCACTTTTTATTTGGTTGTTTCATTTTTTTGATTTATCATAATAATTTGCATGTTATTGATACTAATCCTGTGTCAGTTATATATTTGGCAATTGTTATCCAATACCCTTTATGTTTAATTTTTTGTGCTGTCGTTTGTCCAACAAAGAAAAAATTTAGGCTAGGTAAATCTATACATTGTACTTTGTGTGTGGTCTTTTCCCCTTTGAAATCTTCAATGAAGCAAATCCTCTATCGGGATCCTAAACCTTAGCTTTCTTCAAACACGGAAGTAGCTTTTTTAAGTTTTTAGTCCTCAAGGTTAAATCACTACTCTGTTGTATTAGTCTAGGTACTTTGGAGAAACAAATCCACAGCAACTCACGTATAAGAGAGAGTTTTATGCAAAGAAAATGTGCATCACGAAAACATCCCAACCCAATGCTGCCCAAGCCCACAAGTCCAACATTAACTCATACCCAACACCAGTCCACAAAGTCCTTCACCTCACAAAACAGAGGCAATAATGCCGACTGCAGGAGGAAAGCTGAGTCAGTGAACGTGTAAGCATCTCAGCACTGGCAGGGGTCTCCACATGGCTGCTCCAGCACCCAGGGCTGCATCGGGATAGATCCATGCGGCTTCTCCTTGGGGATGTCTTGTAGGAAATCCATCTTGCAAGCTGAAGCAGGGAACTGCTAAGGCAGCTGCACCCGGTGCAACCATCACAAAACAAGAGACCCGAGAACGAGAAAAGGCGAGGCTCACCACCCATTTATCCCTCTGCCTTTCAACCAGTACCACATGTGATTATCGGCCAGGCTGGCACAATTAACTAACTCATCTGTCTAGATTTTTTTTTTTTTAGTGAATAGTGTAAGTTAGGGATACATCATTATTTAATTTACTTTTATTTAAAAAAAAAACAGACATGAAATTGGTTCACCTTTTGAGCAAACTTCGCTGCTCCTCCCTGCCACTAGCTTAAAACATCTTTATCATGCACTCCACACTTACTGGCATATGTATTTAGTTCATACTGTACCTCTTAGTGCTGATCCATCTATTTTCCATTCTGTTAACATTATGCTTCCATTTCTCTTGATGTTTGACCTGATTTGACGATCATAGTTCCTTGAGGCATGATGAGAAGATACAAAATACAAATAGTTGCTTTCTGAGGTTGTTTAATTAATGCTTCTATAGTTCAAGTAGTACAGAGAAAGGTTAATTTGTGGCTCTTTCCTAATCAAGTGTTTATGTATCATCTGTTTATGTCTGTACTTTCCAAGAGACTAGCCATAATACATCCAAGATGCCCTTCTCTGGATGGTTTAAGCTCTTTGGTGACTGTTCAGAATGACAAGTTTAATGCAGCGGTAACTTCATGCACTCCAACCTAGGTTTCAATCTCTATAAATAACACACCCAACCCCAAATCAACAATTTCCTTTTCCTGTCTCAGAAGGAAAGGCAGTTTGGGAATCAAAAGTATCTAATTGAGGTCAGCACTTTATGACAGCATACTGTCGACAGACTTACTTCTGTTTATTTAGAAAATAAGAAGAACTCACTGTTATGTATTTGAACGTCTCTGTTTACATGACCTAGAAAATTAAAGTAGATCAGATTTGGGAGAAACCCAAGAATGGCGAATCACTCTAGAAGGCTTCTCACTTAAAGTTCTCCTCTTTTTCATTTATGGTT
>NW_022103951.1:279427-281639 GCF_000313985.2 Echinops telfairi
TTTCTAAAATGAGAAGCACCACTGATACATGATGCTATATATTTAATTTTTAAATTATATGGTGTTATTTGCTGTCAAATTTATTCTAACTCAGAGTGACCCTCTCTGTAGGATTGCTGCTACACAGGGTTTGCAAGATGAAAGCGGACTTCCAGGTTGGTCTTCAAGGCGGGTTCAAACCAGCGACTTTTCGGATAGTAGTAGTTGAGACTGTAACCATTTGTGCCACAGTGGAACTCAGGTGTTATTAATCTGAGCATTTACCCTAGGGCAGTTTGCTCAATTTCCTCCAAATTATGATCACAGCTTCTTTTTGTGATCACTTATATGTGTGGAACACTTAGAAAACTTATATATATATATATATATAAATACTGCCATAGTGGTTATGCATTGGGCTGCTAACCCAAAGTCGGCAATTCTAAACCTTGAGATGTCCTGCAGGAGAAAAATGCGGCTTTCTACTCCCCTAAAGAGTTATAGTCTCAGAAACTCACAGGAGCATTTCTACCCTGTTCTGCAGGGTTTCTATGAGTCGGGATCTACTGGATGGCAGTGAGTTTGATTTGGTTATATGAAAAATACTAAAAGTGTCTTATATTTGCAGTGAACTTAAAACTTATAGTGTGCTTTGAAATGTATCACCTGTCTTTTTACACTTGAAAAGGAGACTTTTAATCATAATTGCTAATCTGCTGCTATTAGAAAGAACCTGTTTGGAAGACAGACAGGGGAAGTATGCTCTAGTAGTTCCATAATATGCTCATACTCTATTATCTGATTTCTGTGTGGTAATATTGGTCTTGCTTCCCTTCTGGTTTATATAGCTTTTTCTTCTTCTTCACTTTAAGGAGAAGCACCAGGACACAAAAAGTGAAAATAATTGTCCCTTAGAAATTGGCTCTTGAGAAATAGGGAGCTGCAAGGCCTACCTTCTTCCAGGAATTCTGTTCCCTGCAATTCTTTGCAGTCTTGGGTTATATGGACTGGACCTTCCTAATCCTTCTTAACCTAGCTATAAAACATGTCTTGGCATAGTGGTCATGACTTGGGCTGCTGTCCCCAAGTTGGCAGTTCAAAACCACCAGCTGCTCTGCAGGAGAAAAATGGAAGATGGGGCTTTCTACTCCATAAACAGTTACAACCTTGAAAAGTCATAGGGGCAGTTGTACCTGCCCTACAGGGTCACAATGAGTTGGCATCAACTTGAAGGCAATGCATTTATTTTTTGTTTGAAAACAGATCTTAAGAGTTAGAATCAGCTTGATGGCAGTGAGTGAAAACATGTCTCTTGACCTTATAGAGTTCTGAACACAGTGACTAGGAAACTAAAGACAAGTAAATAAAAATTAGTAGGTGAACCAGTGGAAGAAAAAATGGTAAACTATTATTATTGCTATTATTATTATTAATATTAATATAACATAAAGGTTTCTGAGTACCACAAGAGGTTTACCATAAGCTGATATCCCAAGGCTTGGTAATTCAAACTCACCCAGTAGTACAATAGAAGAAACAAAGTGTGGTAATCTGCAAAATTATAGTCAAGGAAATCCTATGGAGTTCAGTTCTACTCTGGTAACATATGTGTCTACCATCAGTCAGAATCCACTTGATAGCAAGGGACTTGACTTGTTTTTTGCCAAGCATAGAGTGGCAAGTACAAAAATGTATTGTAGGCTTCCTGTTCATATGTATGTGGGTTTATTCCACAGAAAATGTATTAACCGTACCTCTGTGACACCCATTTTAGTCTGATCAGGAGCCCTGGTGACTTCATTGCAAGGTTAGAAGTTAAAATTCACCAGTCACTCCTCTGGAGAAAAATAAACCAATCTGCTTCTGTAAAGATTTGCAGCCACAAAAACCTAAGGAACAGTTTTATTCTGCCCTATTGAGTTGCCGAGGTGGAATTGACTCTGTGACAGTTGCTTTGGGTAGTCTCTTTCAAGGGCCTTAAAAAAAATGATGGGGTCTAGCCAGACTTGCAAGGTAGAATTCATATCATGATACTGGGAGCGGGGAGGAAACATTTAGGTACCAGAGAAAAGTTGTATTTTTCATCGTTGCTACATCACCCCCTGACTGGCTCATCTCCTCCCCAAGACCCTTCTGCAAGGGGTCTCCAGTGGCCCGCTAATGGGCTTGGGTCTCCACTCCACACTCCCCCCATCATTCACTATGGTAAGATTTTTTGTTCTGATGATGCCTT
>NW_022103951.1:283128-286858 GCF_000313985.2 Echinops telfairi
ATCACCAGGTTGGATATATAGCCCACCCCCCGGGGGACAAAAAACAGAAATGTGAGTGAAGGGAGACAACAGACAGTGTGAGACACAATATAACAACAAGGATTCACGAGAGTGGGAGGGTTGGGGAGGGAGGGGGGAAAAAGAGCTGATACCAAGGGCTGAAGTAGAAAGAAAATGTTGATGATAACATATATACAAGTATGCTTAATACAATCGAATGATGATTTGTTATAATATTTGTAAGAGCACCCCAATAAAATAATTAATAATGAAATAAAATAAATAAAAATGATACTTTTTGTGCCATGGGACAAAATTATTTTAGGTCAGGTTTAGTATCAAATTTTTAACAAAATTCAAGTAGACATTTTCCCAAATCAGTAGAGCTTTGCAGTAAGTTTATAGGAATGCCATTCCACATAAAATAACAGTTTCTATATGGGTCAAGCATTGTGAAGATGAGAAAACCTCAATAATGATCCAAGCCAGGGAAAACCATCAACCTCAATGAATGAAGAAGCTGTAACTGAAGTCCCGAATCTGGTGGAAGAAGACTTGCTCTTGATGAAGTAGCTAGTGGAATTGGGAATCTTATATGTTTGGGCATTTTCCATTTTAAGGGAACATCTTGACCTCAGCAAACTTTCGGATCGATAGATGCCAAAAGTTTTGTATGAAAATTCCCTAGTTCAAACATCTGATTTTTCCATCAGCAAGATGAACTTACGGAACAAATTGTAACGGGAGATTTACTGAGAAGCCAGAGGGCGAAGTCCATTCAAAATAGCGAAGTCAGCTCAGACGGTTATAGAGACTGGTTTTGGAGACTCCAAACTTTGGAGACTCCAAACAGGTCATCCTGATAGATTTTCTTGGTGGACACAGGACTATCACTGGAATTTGGAAAATATATCAGCGCAAAAAAGACCAGGACGACAGCATCAAGGATTTTTTTCCCCCTGTCACAACGAGGTACCTGCTCATTCTTCAAGGGTAGCAAGTACTATACTACAAGTATTTAATTGGGAAGCCTTATATCATCCGTCCTCCAGCCTCAATTTTGCCCTTCTGACTTGCTTTTTTACCCAAACACGAAGAACATTTAAAAAATAGTATGATATTTTTTGTCCCTCAGAGATGCTAAAACTGAAACGATAGCGTCTCATTTTTGATAGATTAATCACGGTGTCAATGAGAATGTAGCAATACTTTTCTCTTACTCTAATAAAGTTAATATGATATTTATTTGTGTAGTAGTTTTGAAATTACTAAAACATTGCATGTAAAGGCCTAGTCTTAGTTGGATAGTTTTCCTGGGCTTCTTAGTTAACGATCTTTCCCTGATTTTCCTCATAGTTCTTAACCTCTTTCTTAATTGGCTATCAGAATAGAACATATTTTCTTATTAAAATAATATCTTCTATAATTATGTTGAGCTCTATTATGACATCATCTCTCTATTCAAAGTAAAATGAAAGGAATGTACCTCCAAATTAAGTAGCATTCAGTTATCAAATATTAGTAAATTGAGAATATAAGAAATAGTAGATGGTTCACAAAGGCAAGCTAGAGGAAGAAAGTAATTCACACCTTAGCATTAGAATATAGAGCATTAGCAGTAACTTATACTATGGATTATAATTCTATAAATAGAAAAATATGTCAAAAATAATAACAATAACTCTACATCGTACTCATGTGATACCTTAATAAAGGAAGGGGATCATTTGCAGGAAGTATTTTGTAGATTGCAGGGTTTCAGCCCTGTTCATTCTGATTTGCCCCATGCTTAGAATATGTATTTCCACCCCATATATACTAAATTAGTGTATGAATCACCTAGTGATCTTGTTAAAACATAGATTTTGGTTCTGGAATAGAAAGGCAATTTTTAGCAGGGCGTCAAACAGAAATGATTTACTTGATAGCCCTGGTAGATTGGTACATTCTCCCATTCTTAGAAATGAAGAACAAACGTGTAATATGTACCACAGAGTTATAATAATGATAAACCCCATATCAATAGACAAAACTCATTTCTGTTGAGTCAATTCCAACTCATAGTGACCGTATATAGGGTTTCCATGACTGTAAATTTTCTGGGAGCAGACAGCTTCATCTTTTTTCTCATGGAGTGGCTACAGGGTTTGAACCACAGACCTTGAAGTTAGCCGTCTTAGATTACAAACATTAGTGTTGGCAATAAGCACATTAAGAACAGCTTCCTCTCACTGCCTATTATTGTTGTTAGTTATCTTTGAGTAGGCCCTGATTCTGGCACGTTTTGGTATAACTGAGTGAAATATTGCCCAGTCCTGCACTCATCTGACCTCCTTTAGCTACCAAAGGGAGAAGGAAATCCAGTGCCACACCAGCTCCAAACTGATTGCCACAAGACCGAGGTCAGGCCTACCTCCATCCTTCATCTTCCTTTACTCTATTTGGACACTCATCGCTCCTCCCATGGAATGCTATAATTTGATAATTCATTGCAATGGCCACACAGAACTCACAGATAATACTCACCATTATATGGGCTTATCAGGGAAGCTAACCAGTCACAAAATGGTAAGGATACACTCCTATTGTCTGCAGCACCTCTTCTCAGCCATGCTGGCAGGCATTTCGCTTTGGTTCTTGACCCCTCAACCATGAGGTCTCTTGGCCTCTGCCTCTATGGGCCAGGAAGCCTACCCATCGCTTTGCCTCATAGTCTCTCATGGTTCCTCTGCTCTGTCTCATGTTCTCCAAGCCGTGGCCTCTGTTGTCTCTGCTTCCTCTGCCACTACAAGGATCTCAAACACGCTCCACAGGTGGTTCCTCTTTCTTCATGTTCCCAGGAGTTCTTCATTCTGAGATGCCTTACCCTTTACCAAACTCACTTCTGTTGCCACCCCACTAATGCTGCTATTAGTATTTCATGCAACTTCTCAGCGATGACTCACCAAATCTTTCATTTCTGAAGACAGGGGTAGAAGAGCCATACATAAGTAATTTCACCTCATCACAGTACGTCAGAGTCCACTGCTGCGCCACCAAGTCAATTCATCTATGTTTTGGAAGGTTTCCCTTATTATCACTGACCCTCCCCTTTACCAAATATATCTTTCCCCAGCAATTGGTCTTCCCAGGTGATGTGTCCAGAGTACACTAAATGAAGTCTTGCCATCCTCACTTCTAAGAAGCATTCTGTCTATTCTTCCTCCAAGATGATTCTATTCTTTCTTCTGAGAGTTCATAGTATACTTAATACTCTTCACCAATTCCACAATCTAAATGCTTCAAGGCTCCTTTGGTCCTCCTTTTTCATCATCCAGTTTTCCCATGAATATGAGACAACTGAAGTGGCACGGCTTGGACCAGATGCATGATAGTTACCAAAATAACATCTTGTCTTCCTACCACTCGGCCTACATCTTTTGCAATAGTTTTAGTTCCATTAAAAATCATGTTACAAAATTGCTGGAAGAGGAGTTTATGATTTAGAAACCAGAACTCTTCCTACTGCCTGCCTCCCCTCATGCTTAGAACTTAAAATTATTGGAACAAGTGTATGAAAATGGAGAGCATTTGGTAAAAAGATTATTAGTATCTCTTGTTGACATGTAAACTACATTGTACATAGAGGAATTTAATGTCCTAGACAAAGTACATCACAGAGCAAAAAATAAAAAGTATCCAAAATTAGTTATAAGTTGGACCTGACCCATTTTCTCCCATCAAAACAAAT
>NW_022103951.1:286958-292425 GCF_000313985.2 Echinops telfairi
TGTTTTCCCTTCCAGAACAACATTCTCAGGTACAGGACATGTGGTTGGATTTAGAAAGTATGTTATCTGAAAATACATGTAAGAAATTGTCAATATTGCAACTATTTACCTTTTGTCCTGAGAATTTTTTTATATCAACATTTTTCTCACTGCCATCGAGTCGATTCTGACTCATGGAAACCCTATAGGACAGAGTAGAACTGCCCTTGTGGGTTTCCAAGACTGTCATTCTTTACGGGAATAGAAAACCTCATCTCTTTTTCTGTGAATTGGCTAATGGTTTCAAACAGCTGACCTTGCATATCGCAGCCCACCATGTAACCACTATGCTACAGTTCACTGTATTTAAAAATCCATCTGAAATTCCTTATAATCTGTAATCAAAATACTTGGTGATCCAATCAAAGTCTTAACCATGAACAATACATCCCAGAGCCCCAAGAAAAGGTAGAGAGAGCCCTTCAAAACCTTGCTCAGAAAAAAACAACAACCAAAAAACTTGCTCAGATCATAATATGAGGACAGTAGCTAAATTAGCTCGGGGATTCAAGGAACAAAGAACAACCTTATATTGATGCCTGAATATTCAAAAGCTTCTTGACTCAAATATTGGCCTCTACAGAGGGAGAGAAAAATTCTCCTCTCTGAGAAGTTCCTATATGCATGATTATTAATATATAATTCAATGGAGCATAAAACCAATTTGGGAAAGAAATGGGTGAGGGCATAAATGCCTTAATGGGCAAAGTGGAAATACCTAAGAAATAGATAAGAGTTTACTAGAGGCTCATCTCCTTTCTATCCCAGGAGCAGGCCACAGTGTCATATAACACAGAAGAGAGACTTTTAAAGCTTATTTTAAAAACTCTCTTGATTTTCCTGATTTTTGAGATTGTAATTGTTATTATATTTGGACTGTCCCCCAATCACTGAACATCATTAAAATTTTAATGTAGAATAGGTGTACATGCAGATTATTATTTATTATCCATCGACAACACTCAGATTTAAGGGCAAAAACAAAAGCTAATAAGAATATAAACCAAAGATGAAAAGGACATTAAAACAAATTGCAGGGTTCACTAACATTTTAAAAAATGAAATGTTCATTTAATAAAAGATGATGTCACACAAAAAATTCCTGTTGTAATGCCCTTGTTATCTCCTTGAAGCGCTGGTATTGTATATTCTCTATTGGAAACCTTGAAATTATCATTTGTCGTTTCCCATGCTTAGTGTTAATCTTTTGCTTTGAAATGGCTTCCCTCCCTGAAGCTGTATGAGTTTTGCTTTTTATTTTAGGGTGTGAAGTATACATGTGTGCTATTTATCCTGCCTTATTTGAAAATCCCGAAGGAATTTAAATTATACATTAGTGTCTAAGCAAGTGCTACAAATGAAGATCCTCTCTTAAAAGGAACTGCATTATTCATCTAATGTACATTTTTAATTACTACTAACTTGCTTCCTTAAAAGATATAACTTCTTCCATGATCATACTATTTACTGAAGCAGTAAAAACCACTCTTTATTTGTAGAATCTACATTTGCTCAATCTGTCAGAGGATATTAAAATTAGTGCATTTAAAACTCTCAACTTAAAGTGATTTTATAATCCATTTTGATGCTAAGTTTCACTTTATAAAAAGGGATATTTCTCAGTAAAACAAGTAACTTTAAAGAGTAATTAAATTGCTTTAATTGAAAGATTTAAAAAATCTCAGTTGTTCACAATCTTAGTGTAGACAATTTTTATTTACCACATTTAAAAAGACTGTATGTATACAAGGGCACAGCATAACTACATGATCCAATATCACATGGTAAGATAATTTCTGTACATATATTCTTGGCCATTTTATAAAGCAGAAATAATATTTTAGAAATAAGTTAGAAATAACAGTGAATGTGTTGCTGCATCATAGAGATGGTCTTGGAATTTAGTAAAGGTATTATTTCAAGCCACAGGTACTTTTAAACACTATAAATGGCATAATTAACTTACAGTCCAATATAGACTAATGTAATTTGGTGTACCTTGTTTTAAAGAACTGTGGGATGTACAACACAGGTGATAACATTGGTGTATGAACTAGATTGACATCAGGTGTTGGTATGATTATGCTTGACTCAGTTTGGGCAACTTTGAGATATAATCATATCTGCATATCTGAAAGATACATAAAGGCAGGTTTATCAGCAGATCTCCTTGCCAGGGTCGGGGTGGGGCAACAACAATAAGACAAGAAGCGTAAACACAGGTAATGCAAAGGATCCAGACTAGGAGATGGTGCAAGAAGTTAATATACCACTTAGACTGTACTTTGTCCAGTGGTGAAGTCTTACCCAAGTCTTAGCATAAGGTACCTGGAATCAGAGAACATTTGTTTTTAATCAAATTGAATTAATAGCAGAAGTCAGATGTGTAGTAACAGCAGTATTTGATGCTCCTGAAGAAATGATGAAAGCATTGGTTCCCTTGGTGATGTAGTTGACATATTAGTGGCGTTGCCTGTGACAAAGATGATATTGTAATCATGATTATCACCCTGAATACCAGTTATTAACCATTATGATAAAGACTTTAGCAGGCATCAAACGCTGAAGAAATGTCAGTGACAAGCATGAACAATATCAATCATCACCTGGAGAAAGGATAACACTGTGACTGCCTTCAAAATACGGATAGCGTTGAATTGACTTCGGCTCATGGTGACCCTGTGTGTACCGGAGTAAAAATGTGCTCCTATGGGTTTTCAGTGTCTAGGCTTTTCTTTCAAGGATCCTCTGGGTGGACTCTAGTTTCCCACCTCTACGATAGTAGTCAAGCATGTGAACCATTCGTCTAACCCAAGTCCTTTTGGCTGTTGTTGATTGCTTTCAAAGCTCTTCTGATTCCTGGCAAACAGGTGTGACAGAGTAGAACTGCTTCATAGTGTTTTCTTGGCTATGATCTTTATGGAAGCAAGTGACCGAGCTATTTCTTTCATTGTACCATTGGTTGGGTTCAAATTGACAACATTTCGGTCAGCGCTTTATTTATTTATTTTAATTTTAATAAATCATTTTATTGGGGACTCTTACAGCTCTTATAACAATCCATACATCAATTGTATCAAGCATATTTGTACCTATGTTGCTATCATCATTTCCAAAACATTTTCTTTCTACTTGAACTCTTGGTGTTAGGGCCTCTTTTTTTCACGTCCCTCCCCCTCCCCCTCGTTAACCCTTGATAATTTATAAATTATTTTTATTTCCATATTTTAGACCGTCTACTATCTCCCTTTACACATGTTTCTGTTGTTCATCCTCCTGGGGTGGGGGGTTGTCTGTTGGCAATTTTGATCGGTTCCTCCTTTCTCACTTCTCCCACCACCTTCCCCATACCCTCATGATTTCACTACTCTCATTTTCAGTCCTGATGAGTTTATCTGTCCCGAATTCCCTGTGTCGAGAGCTCTTACCTGTACCAGTGTACATACTCTGGTCTAGCCAGATTTGTAAGGTAGAACTGGGATCATGATAGTTGGGGGGGTGGCGGCGAGGAAGCATTAAAGAACTAGGGGAATGTTATGTGTTTCATCGGTGCTGTACTACACCCTGACTGGGTCGTCCCTTTCTTGTGACCCTTATGTGAGGGCATATCCAATTGTTCACAGATAGGCATTGAGTCTCCTTTCTGACTGCACTCGTTTGCAATGAAATGGTTGTTTGTTTTGGGTCTTCTGGTGACTGATACCTGATCCCATTGACACCTGGTGATCACATGGGTTGCTGTGCTTCTTCCATGTGGGCTTTGTTGCTTCCCTGCTAGATGGCCGCTTGTTTAACTTCAAGTCTTTAAGACCCCAGACACTATATTTTGTAATAGCTGGACACCATCAGCTTTCTTCACCACCCTAGCTTATATACCCATTTTGTCTTCAGCGATCCTGTCAGGAAGGTGAGCATCCCAGAATGCCAGGTTATTAGTACAAAGTGTTCTTGTGTTGAGGGTTGGCTTGTGTACAGTCCCAATGTCTGTGTGCTACTTTAATACTTAACCTATAAATGTATGTACATAGACCTATATCCCTATAGTTATATATTAATATATTTACATATGTGAATGCTTGTGTTTATACCTCTATAAATGTCCTTTGCCTCCTAGTTCTTTCCTCTATTTCCTTTTATGTTCCTCCTATTCCACTATCATGTTTGACTTTCATTCAGCTCAGTAATTCCTCTCAGCTACATTTCACTTGATAGAAGCCCACAAGTCATTCTGTGCCCTCTTACCATTGATTTTCGATCTCTTGTTTTTCCCTTGTTCCTGGGTTTGTTGGCTCTCCTCTCACTTTTCTTCCCATTCCTCTCTCCCCTGTCTCCACCCAAACCATCAGTCCCATTGTTTTCTCCTTGGGATTGGTTATCCTGCCTATCTTATATAGACATTCAGTTAGCAATTTAGTATAAACCATTTGCACCAGCTACAGACCATGTCAGCATAGAAAGGAACCTTTTCTACAGGACAAAGTTGTTGTTATTGTTAAGTGCTTACTAGAAGGTTAAAATCCATGACTACCCCATGCACAACAGAATGAAACACCACTGGGTGCTGTGCCATCTTCACAATTGTTATGTTTGAGCCCATTGTTGCAGCCACTCTGTTAATCCATCTTGCCCGGAGTCTTCTTATTTGCTGCATCTCTACCAAGTATGATGTCCTTGTCCAGGGACTGCTCTCTACTGACAAAATGTCCTCAAATATGTAAGATGAAGTGTTGTCATCCTTGCTTCTAAGAAGTGTTCTGGCTGTACTTCTTCCAAGACCGATTTGTTTGTTCTTTTGGAAATCCAAGGTACTTTCAATATTCTTCACCAAATACATATTTCAAATGCACCAATTCTTATTCAGTCTTCCTTATTCAATGTTCAATTCTCACATAAATATGAGGTGATTGAAAATATCATGGCTTGGGTCAGGTGCATGTATCATAGTCCTCAAAGGAGCATCTTTGTTTTTCAACAGCTGAAAGAGGTCTTCTGCAGCAGATTTATCAACTGCAATGCATCAATTGATCTCTTGATTGCTGCTTCCATGAGCATTGATTGTGGATCCACAGGGGAGGAAATCCTTGAAAACGTCAATCTTTTTCAAATAATTCTGCTTCCCAGATTACTTGGTCCATATACAGATTGAACAAGTGTGGTGAGATGATACAACTGTGATGTACACCTTTCTTGATTTTTAAACCATGCAGTCTTCCCTTGTTCAGCTTGCACAACTGCTTCTTGATCCATGTACAGGTTGTGTGAGAACACAATGAAATGTTCTAGAATTCTCATTCTTCTCAAGGCCATCCATAGTTTGTTATGACCCACACAGTCGGATGCTTTTCCATAGTCCATAAACTCAAGTAAACATCATTCTAGCATTCTCTGCTCTCAGTGTTAGGAGCCTAGAGCATAACAAAAAGGAGTC
>NW_022103951.1:294978-304460 GCF_000313985.2 Echinops telfairi
ATATCCCAGACCAACTCAGACAACATTTGAAAGTGAAAAGTCTCATAAGCCGTTTCCTGTTAAGAATTGTAACCCTGCCCTAATATTCATTACTATTCCATGGAAAGCTGCTACATACTCTTAACCCCCTCAATTTACTTCCTAATGAATACATGTAAAACTACAAATCCCTCCCCTTTTTAAAAAAAGAACTCGTCTTGACAGTTCTGGTACTGGCTAGCTCCTTGCTTGATCAACCAAAATAGAGTCTTCCCCTTTCCTCCTTCTCCAGTCACTGTCTTTGTTTCTCCACTGTGCCTAGGGAGGTCTGGGCTGGTAACCAGCTAATAACCAAAAGGTCCGTGATTTGAAATCATCAGCCGCTCTGTAGGATAAAGATAAAGTAGGGTGTTTCCCTAAATATCTATATCCTCAGACCTATTCTGCTCTACAAGGTCACTGTGAATGGGAATAGACTTGATAGATTTGTCTTTTTGTTGGTTTGACTTTGGGTTAGAGTACAATAGAAAGATAATCACCACTATCACGTAATGAGAGAGAGAGAGAGAGATGAGCCCCAGTCTCGAGGCACCTGGGACCATTCTGAAGGACTTTTAGATCCTATGCATTTTCCATCGTAGAATGGGTCTGGAGGTAGGCTGATAGCAGCTGGTTAAGATGGATTCATCATATTTTTCTTTTCAGGGTTTTGTACTCTCAAAAAATATGTTTCTTATACTGCCATTTCCAACTAATAGGTACAGCATAGAACTCTTCTGTAGGGTTTGTAACCTTTTGAAAGCAAATCATGATAATCAGGTCTTGTGTCAACTTTGTTGCGTCAGAATTCTCAGTGGTTTGGCCATTGAGAGCTAGTAAACCCCCATGAAACTTAACACAATATAATCAAGAATGGTGTGGAAAGGCTTGCCTGCTTCTTGCTGGATCTGAAGTCTTTATCTGGTTCTTGGGACTTAAGCCAATGACCTCCAATATTGCCTGAAGATCCCAGAAGCCATGAGCAGCCCACCATCTGACCTGCCAACCTTGGATTCATTCATCTTTCCAGTCACAAGTTTGCCCTGCTGCTCTTGGATTCATCTGCCTCTGTAGCCACTAGCCGATGGTGTTCCTGGTGAGCTTGGGTTCATAAGCCCTAGAAGCCACCTGAGTCATGAAAAGCCTTCTGAGTTTAGCACCTGAACCATGGACTTGTGACTGGACTGGTCCCGCCAGCTTCTAAAACTATATGAACTATTTACTTGATATAAATCCTCTCTCTCTCTCTGTATACACACACACACACACACACACACCGCGCGTCTCTGTATTATCCCTATATATCTAGATCTAGATCACTTAATCTCTACCTCACTATAGATATAGAGACACACAGGTAACACATCAAACTTCTGGTCTTTCTTCTTCTTTGGTACCACAAGGTGCTTAGAACCACCAACCGTTTGGTTAATGGTCAAGCACTGAACCATTTGTGCCACCCAGGATTCCAGGTTCCATATCGTTGTTTTAAATATACTCAAAGTATGCATTCTTTACAAGTTGGCTATAATATAATATCTGTATATCGAATCTATTTTTATTCTTTTAAAAAAGGAATGCACCTTCTTATATTTCCATTAATTTGTTTTCTTGACATATAAATTCGATTTCAACAAAATGTAAATACTTTCCGTTTCATTCTCTTTCAATTCTCATCAATTCACTTCATCCATATGTCTAGATTTCATACTACATTTCATGCATACGCCACATCTTCCAATGATATATTGATCTTTGTTGTATAAATATTTTTGAAGGAATCTCAAACATGCAGGAAAGTTGCAAGTAAAAGGGTGACTTAATCCTGATTTCTTAGAGAATAAGTTGCAGACCTAAAGCTCCAATGTCCCCGGAAAGTTTACCCTCTATTTTTCAATAGGTGGTGTTAGGAGAATGCCCTTGTTTTAGCATTATAATCAAGAATTTCACATATGAAATGGCTCCTAAGGTATTTTCTGACTCCATTTATTTCTAACAACTATCACAATGGGGTTCTTTAAAAGAAAAGGATCTCATTCAGAATCAGATATTGAAGTAATTTATCACATCTCCTTAGTCTCCTTCAGTCGAAAACCCTTCTTCAACCTTTCACTATCCTTACCTTGACAACTGTAATCATTTCCAGCCAGTTACTTTGTGGAATTCCCCACGGTCTGGGTTTGCTGTTCCCTTATCATTAGAAACAGGTTATTCTCAATGCTTCCTATAGGAGGCGCATAGTTTGGATTTGTCTCATTACTAATTATGCTCACTATGTTAACGTGAATAAGAGGATGTCTGCCAGACTTTTCTACCGAAAAGTTCCTTGTTCTCCTTTTGTATTAATAGGTATACTGTGGAGCAGGTACTCTGAAACTACACAGATGCCTTATTCTGCATAAAACTTTAAAATTCTTTATTCATTTATATCAGTAGAGTTTACCTATTCCATTAGATTCTACTCCATTATTACCAGTATTTATCTTGGTTCTAGGTCCCTAAAGGAATTGACTCCATTCACAGAACACAACACCAACTAACCTAAAGGGTCATGGCCCAAGCATTAGAGGAAGACCTGCTTCCATAACTATTCCAGGATAGATTGACAGACAGACCCTATGGAATAGTTCTTTTGTGTAACTCTGGGAAACAGTAAATCAAAATGGACTCATTGGCAACAGATTTGGTTTTGGTTTGGATCCTGATCTCGCATTTGGCCAAGGCACATCTATTCAAGATGTGTCCTTTGGACCAGGCCCCAACATTCTTGGTACATATCCCTGTTTCCTCATTCAAGAGCATGTCCCATGTTAATGTTGTACTTTTTCTGTCCCAGTCCTGGAATCATCCATTTTTCAAAATGCCCTTGGTTTCTTTTAGTGGAGATTCTTATTCTGAAGCTGATGCACATAGCTCAATGCTATGGAGTGAGATGCTATTCCAAGGTATGGCTGTATGATGTATATTAGAACTTAAATTCGAAGCACTGTGCTTTCCTTGGTTTTGTTAAATTTTTTATTGTGCATTTTGAATTTTATTGTGAGTTGTGAGTTTCCCACTCATGCACACTTTGTTTCATAATCCCTAGAATGGCACATCACTCATCTCTATTCCTCCCTCTGTCTCCCATTTCCACTTCTCCTCCTTTCCTAACCCTTCTGAACTGTGTCCTTAGGTAAATGCTGCCCTTTTGATTTCAAATGGCTGATTATTCTAAGGAGTATGCACCTACTTAGTATTATTGTTCCCCTTATAGACCTGTCTATTGTTTGGCTTAAAATTGAGCCATAGGGGTGCGTGTAGTTATAGACTGAAAGCACGATTAAGGACCATCGTTTCAGAATTATCACCAGTTTCTATCTTACCGGGAAACTTGATCATTTTTCTTTACTTTGAGTTTTGTTCCACATCTCTCTTCTCTTTTACCTAGAACCTTCTAATGGGATCCCTTTCAGAGGAGTTTGTATAGTAACCAGATGCCATCAAGTTCTTATTAGTGGCATTGAACTCTTTGTTTCCATGTGTCTTCAATTTTCATCATTTTCCTCTGGAAAGGGGCTAACAGTTGTACCTTTGATGGCTGCTCATAAGCTTTTAACACCCTCAAACCAAACCAAGCTCACTGCCATTGAGTCAATGCTTACTCATAGCAACGCTTTGTGGGTTTCTGAGACTGTAATTCTTTGTGAGAGTAGAAAGCCAGCTCTGGTGGTTTCGAACTGCCAAGCATGTGGATCACAGCCCCATGTATAAGCATAAGACCACTAGGGCTCTATTTAACACTGTACTCACTAATAAAGCAGGATGAAGAACATCATCTTTGTAGACTATGTTAAGTTAACTGACCTTGGGAGTCCCCCGAACCATGGCCCTGAGCCCTCAGATCCAGTGACTCCTTCCCTCTAGGTGTTTGATTAGGTTTATGATTACATAATTTTGCTCCCTGTAGGTTCCACTTGATTCCTGAATATATTTGAAGCAAAAGTAAATTAACATATATAAATATATATCTACTAGTGGATATATATGCCTATTCCATCACCCATACCCACTCACTTTGTGTGTCTATTTATGCATCTACTCATTTCTCACCATTATTGCAGGATTGTGTATGTAACAGTGTTTACCTCTGTTGCCTTTAACCCTAGGAATCTTCCCAGTTTGTTCTCCTGCCCTCATTTTTTCTTGCCAACTTCCTTCTTATCAGAAGGCCACACTTGACAGGACTTGAAGGAGTCACTGGATCTGAGGGCTCCATTTTGAGCCCTGACATAAATTCAACCTCATTGAGTTTACTCTGACCAATAGGTATTGTCTAAAGCTTTGAGCTCAGATAGAGTGTATCCAAAAGCAGAGTATTATGACTCTCATGGCTGGTCCAGGGAGGGGGCCGTCTCACCTTCAAAGACTTCCCTGAACATGCCCTTGATGAAAATTGGGTCACTCGCCCTGGTGGTATAGTGGTTATGCTCTGGGCTGAAATCTGAATGGTCAGTTGTTCAAAACCACTAGCAGCTCCCGGGGAGAAAGACTGGGCTTTCTAGCCCTGTAAACAGTTACAGGCTTGGAAACCCACAGGAGGTCATCTGAGTCAACTGGATGGTAGTGAGAGGGCCACATCATCATGAGTCATACCATGACCAAAGTGGTTAGAAAGTCCAGGACCAATTTGTGAGCTTTTCTAATGGGTAATAGTGTAAGTGTCTCAAGCATGGTCCCTTTCCCATATCCGTAGTCACACCTGTGTCAGTGATTCATTGATTTGCCACCAATCATAATTTTGGACAATTTTCCTTCCCTCCGACCCTGTGTTCTATAAGGAACAATGTGGCCCACATCATTTGGACACCATGATGGCCTCATGCTGATGATATCCCTCATCTCAATTGTGAATTTCAGTTCTAAAGAGGAATTCCAGGTCCCCCTTTCAGAACCCAGTTATATCGTCCATGGGGAATGAACTATCTCCACTCCTGTGGATTGTAAGGAGCCCAAGATATGCCGAGCTCACAGATTCACACACACTCAGCAGAAGAGAGTTAAACCAACATTTATTTAAGCATAGGGTCAATTCAAAAGATATGAAGCAGATGAGAGAGATAGGGCGGGGCAGGTAGTGGGGCTGGGAGGGAGGTGGGAGAACTTTGCCTAGGGGAACGCTTTTTGTTTTTAAAGGGCACTTTCAAAGGGGAGGGGGATTGCAGCTCCACAGATGGTCGGGCCTCTTTCTAACTAGTAACTAAATTCATCTTGGGTCTTCTACATATTTCTTTCCAACGTATCTTAGGCTACAATTTTGTGTCAAGATGTTTGGAATCTTATCCCAGGCTATAAATCTGGTGGGGCATTGTCGAATTTTTCCCAGGCTATAACTCTGGGTAAGATATCTCAGGATGTCCACTCAGCCTGGCCTCAACATTGAGACATTTACCAGGCTTGTGATCTCTGCGCTCATTGTGTCCTTTCCCTGCCCACTCCATTCACAAGCAGCATGTTCATTCCTAAGTAGCAGAGAATTCTTCTCTTAGCAGACAGAAGTCCCTGTCCTATCTCTCTCATGGGTGATTTGTCTTTGTCTGATCTTTGTCTTGCTTAAGACTGAATAAAGAGGGTCTCAGTAAAATATATTTGGATTTGATATCTTTGTTCCCCTAGAACAATAGGCATAGTGGTTATACAATGGGCTGCTAACCTCAAGGTCAGCAGTTGTGAACCACCATATGCTCCGTGGGAGAAAGATAAGGCTTTCCACTTTCCACAAGATTTAGTCTCAGAAACACACAGGGGCAATTCTGTTTTATAGGATCATTACAAATTGGAATTGGCTCAATGGCAGTGAAGTTTTTTTAGTATATGTGTGTGTTAACATAAATGTCGTGTGTAATTACTATATTTGCTGTATACTTGCAAGTATATGTCTGCTAGATTCTGACTCACAGTGATGGTGATTGTAAATTGTTCTGACAGCAGATGGCCTCATCTTTCATCCAGAAGTGCAGCTGGTGGATGAGCTTGGGGTGGTCGTCCTGTCCCTAACCCACAGGGCTAACAGGGCCCCTTATTTGGTCAAAGCCCGTGGATCTAACCAGTTTATTATCACTCCCACAGTCCTCTTCTCCCTGGTGCCACGTGGAAACTCACTGTTTATCATCACTCCCATGGCCTCCTTCTCCCTGGTGCCATGTGGAAACTTCACTGTAGTCAGCTCTGACACACTGGCCTTCCTGGCACATTAACACATTCGTCACCTTACTGAGAATTTCTTGCCTCATGCTGGGCACCCATTGAAAAGAATATCCTCTGTACACTAGTATAGATAGGAATTGGAAACACAGTGAACCCTCGTTTATCGCGGTTAATCGGTTCTAGACCCTACCGTGATAAATGAAATTCCGCGAAGTAGGATTCCTTATTTGTAAATCAAATATTTCCGTAGTCAGAGCATAGAGGACATGAAAAAACACCCTTTAGTCACCATTACACTCGTATTACCCAATTTATTAAACGAAAAAGGGAAAATACAGTAAAACATTTTGGACATTACAATTATCATTTATTATTTATTATATTATTTATGGCATCAAGCGTGTACAGTATGAGCCAATCAGTGGCAGTAATGACAGAGCATGCACTGTTACGCAAAAACCGCGATATAGTGAAGCCGCGGAAGTCGAAGCGCGAAGTGGTGAGGGTTCACTGTACAGGGAATCCAGGATGGACGATCCCTTCAGGACCATTGGTGAGAGTGGCGATACCGGGAGGGTGGAGGGAAGGTGGGGTAGAAACGGGAACTGATTACAAGGATCTACATATAACCTCCTCCCTGGCGGATGGAAAGTAGAAAAGTGGTTGAAGGGAGACATTGGACAGTGTACGATATGACAAAATAATAATTTATAAATTATCAAGGGTTCATGAGGGAGGGGGCAGTGGGGAGGGAGGGGGAAAATGAGGAGCTGATGCCAGGGGCTTAAGTGGAGAGCAAATGTTTTGAGAATAATGAGGGTAACAAATGTACAAATGTGCTTTACACAATTGATTTATGTATGGATTGTGATAAGAGTTATATGAGCCCCCAATAAAATGATTTAAAAGAAAAGAAAATCCTCTTTGCCACATTTATTATACACATTCCAACCTTTACCTCTGTATTAATTCCCTTCTATTTCTTTGCTTATTCTCTAACCCCACGCAGGGCTGTTCCCTATGGAGATCGTCTCCTCACCCTGCTCTGACATCCCACGCTGGCCTACTTCCGCCACATGGAAGTACTCCTCAATGAGCTGGATTGACACAGTGGCTGAAACAAGGGGCTCAAACGTAGCAAAGATTTTAAGGATGGTGTAAGACCAGGCAGTGCTTTCTTCTACTGTACATAGTGTCAGGATGAGTTGTAATTGACTTGATGGTATTTAGCAAAGACAAAACTAGGCTATTAAAAACTTTTAAGACCAAAGTGGCCTTTCTCTTATTCCTAAGGGCCATCCATTCTCTTTGGGAATGAGATGAGGCTTCTAAGCAGACACTCAACCAACCTGCTTCCTAAAGAAGTAGAGCCTGCCTCCAACTCTAATTAGTACAGACAGCTTCAGGTACCCTTCTCCCTCCAGGAAGAGTATGTGACTGGGATGGGAAAATGTTCCTTCTAGCACATTCAAGACAATGACTTGATCTTAGGGATTGAATTATAAAAGGGAACCACCATCTCCCTTATACTCAGATATGTCTTTCTTCTGAGATTTACATCTCTCTTCCTCACAGTTTTCCCTGTGTGGTACCCAGCAGGTATAAGTTGCTAAGATGATAGGATTTTAAGGCCTTATGAGACCATGCACACCCTTTCTTTGTTTCCTTAGGTACCAGGAGGGGATCTATGTGGATTCAAAGACATTAGAGTGGAAAGAAGTCCAAATGCCTTTAACTATGTGGGGAACAGAGGAAGTAAGAAAGCACATGTTGAGAAATATATATGCACCTGAGTGTTTGATGAGTGAAGCGTGAAGAAATGGGATCCCACAACTTTGATTTTAGCCAATTCTTTCACAGCGATAGTTTAAGGCAGCTGACTGTTTAGAAAGGATTCTTCTGAGAATGATGCACATGAAATGAAGACTCTTGCCTTGTTCAGTTAGTTGTTTTGATAGCACAAAGCCATAGCCAATGGTGATAACTTAATGTAGGAATACTCAGAAAAGGGTAAGTTGATTGTTACAAGGAATCCTTTCCTTTGATATGTCACCACCACCCCACCCTCTCCCCCCACCCCACACTCAGCCATGTCATGGCCCTTGATTTCCCATTCTCAGGTGTTTAATGTGGAATTATCTGACGTGTTGAACTTCAACTTTCCCTCCTTCAGTTCTATAATTGATGTTATTTTACTCTTAGAAAAAACATCTATTATAAAAAGGGATTATACTTTGAAGGAGGACTGTAATGCAGGGGGGATGGATGGATAGAATTGGGAAGGGAAGACTGATGGAAGTTTAAATTTAAAATGAAAACCCCTGGCTATGGGCAGAGAGACACCTGATTGGTGGTGGTGCTCTTATAAAAAAAAAAAAATTTAAAATGAAATATGCATCCCATAAAAGTGATGCATTTTCTAGATCCTACACTTTATATTTGAAGAGAGCTTTTAGTGTTCTGGCTACTTTTATAATAGCTGAAAAGGATATATCTATTTGGAGCTTTAAAGGGATTGAAGTCTTTTCAAAAAAAAGTTTCCCAAACCAAGTTAATGGTCATTTTATCTCTCTTGGATTGCTTGAGATGACTGCACTTACGAGGTACTTTTGGGGGAATCTTAGATCATGTTTCGCGTTAATCTGGGCCACAGTGCAATGTTTATCTAGTCAGTTTCCCTGAGCAACATGCCTGTTTATGAAACAGTTATGTATTCACTGGTAAATTGTGCTCCATAGGGTTTCTATAACTGTGATCTTTTGGAAGCAGATCTCCAAACATTTCTTATGAGGTACCTCTGAGTAAGTTTTTAAAATGTCACCTTTAGTATTAGTCGCCGAGTACTTAACCATTCGTGCTTTTCAAGCACTCCAACCATTTACTGTATTCACTATGATGTGATTAAGCATGAGCATGAACCTGGGGTAGAGGAGCAAGAGGGTTGAGTAAAGGACTAGGGGCTGGAATATTTGAGCTTCTATCATGAATTGAATGAAATGGAAGTGACTTATGAAGATAGATCATAAAAGGAGATATGGCTTTGTGTTAGTCTGGGTGGACAAGAGAAACAAATTCATAGACACCCATATGTGTATAGGAAAGCGCTTTATATAAAGAGTAATTGTACATTAAGCAAACATCCCAGTCAAGTCCATAAGTCTGATATTAGCCCATATATCTGATACCAGTCTGTAAGTTCTTCTTCAGACACATGCAACTCATGTAATGCTGCCGAATGCAGGAATACCACAGGCTAGTGGGTGGAAAGTCTTGTGGAC
>NW_022103951.1:305212-320883 GCF_000313985.2 Echinops telfairi
CAATGAATGTACAAATGCGCTTTACACAATTGATGTGTGTGTGGATTGTGATGAGAGTTGTATGAGCCCCTAATAAAATGATTAAAAAATACAAATACAAATGCAGGCACTGAGTAGATGACCCACTAAACATCCAAACAGAACTATGGTAGTAGTGAAGAGGTAGGCCATGTAGGTGGTCTACCCTAAGTGGCAGTTAAGGACCAAAGAAAAAGAGAAGTCACAGAAGAGCCAAAAATGCAAACCCTTTGATGGTATCAACTTTAATTATGAAGGTTTCCAGAGCAAATCTGCTTTTGATTCAACAATGAATACACATGGCACTGATGGCAATATCCACAGTGTCTATCACTTATCTTGTAGGGTAAACATAAGAGGACTTCCAAAGGAGATTGCGATGGATTGGTAAAGTACATTCCATGAAAGCCTTGTTGAGTGGCCTGCGTCACAGACATCAGTATAAATGTGGTCAACTTAATACTGTTCTACTATGGAGGTCAGGAATCCTGCTTGGTGCTCAACTACTGATTGGAAAGTTGGTGGTTAAAATCTTCCTGGAGGTCACTGAAATAAAGTCCTGGTCATCTGTTTCTGAAAGGCCACAGTCTTCACAACCATGTGGCCTATATTCCTAGTCTGCACACATGAGGTTGCCATGAGTTGAAATCCACTCGCTGGCCACTGGATGGTGTTTGGTTTAATATTGCGGTCATAGAAAAGTCCACTGCCTTTTGGCAACTGGAGCTTGACAAAAGCAATTCCAAAAGCATACCAGAAATACAAGAATCCAGAATTGAATTCATGGCTTAAGAGTGGAGATGGTCATGTCAATAGTCTAACAGAGCATATCCTTTGAATTTTCATAGTTTGGAAACAGAAATGTCTCTATTGACTAACACCTCCTTTCCCACCCACCCCCATTTTAGCTTTTTGAAAAATGAAAATGTGAGGCAATGTGAATACGAAGGGTCTTCAAAAAGTTTGTAGGAAAATTCTGTATCTTTTAAAGTTCCCTTATCAGTTAGAGGGAAATAGGGAAGTAAAAGCCAAAGGGAAAGGCACTTAATCCTTTCTACATTCTCAGAGCTTGAGAGGCTGAAAAGCCATTTGCTCCAAAATAGAAACACGACTCCCACTTCTGCCTCTTTCCCACTCAAGTACTACGCGCTCCATGCTGCAACTCTGTATTTATCAGCAGAACATTACTTAATCTTCTTAAACAAATTTAGCTAGGAGAACTCTCCTTCCTACATTCAACGAAAATTGTTTGTCTTTGTTTGTTTGGTTTGATTTTAAACGCCAGTTATCTATATGTCATCATGTAGATATGTACCTATAAAACTCACCCCAAAAGGCCAGTGTGTGGCTATTGGCTTCCTCTGTGACTCCAGAATGGGAATTTCATTGTGTGGACATTTAAATTTAAGACATTCCCCTAACTCATGCCAAAATAGATAAATCATTTTGAGATAAAATGTTGAATGTACTCTAACTCAATAGAATAGGCATATGTTTCTAATGGATTGGTCAACTAAATTCTATTTAGCTCCCCAAGATTGTTGGAATATGGAGAGCTAACAGTGTCCGGCTATCAAAAGATATAGCGTCTGGGGTCTTAAAGGCTTGAAGATAAACAAGCGGCCATCCAGCTGAGAAGCATCAAAGCCCACATGGAAGAAGCACACCAGCCTGTCTGACCACAAGGTGCAGAAGGGACCAGTTATCAGACATCAAAGAACTAAAAATCAGATCAGTGGGTGCCCACCTTCCTGATATGATCGCTGAAAACAAAGGTGTGCATAAGCAAAGGTGGTGAAGAAAGCTGATGGTGCCAGGCTATCAAAAGATAAAGCATCTGGGATCTTAAAGGCTGGAAGATAAACAAGTGGCCAACTAACGAAGAAGCAACAAAGCCCACATGGAAGAAGCACACCAGTATGTGTGACCACGAGCTGTTGAAGGGATCGGGTGTCAAGCATCAAGGAACAAGAAATCATGTCATTGTAAAGGTGGGTGAGTGCAGAGTGGAGACTCAGAGTCCATTGGTTGGCAACTGAACACCCCCCTGCTGAGGGGTTTTGGGGAGGAGATGAGCTAATCAGGGTGCAAGGTAGCAACGATGAAATATATAACTTTCCTCTAGTTCTTTAATACTTCCTCCCCCCCAATATCATGATCCCAATTCTGCCTTGCAAATCTGGCTAGACCAGAGGATGTACATTGGTACAGATAGCAACTTGAAACACAGGGAATCCAGGATAGATGACTCCTTCAGGACCAGTGGTGAGAGGGGCGAGGCCTAGAGGGTGAAGGGAATGTGGGGTAGAAGGAGAGAACCAATTACAAGAATCTAAGTATAGCCTCCTCCCTGGGGAATGGACAGCAGAGAAGCGGGCGGAGGGAGACGTCGGACAGTGTAGCTTATGACAAAACTATAATAATTTATGAATTATGAAGGGTTCAGGAAGGAGGGGGGAGTGGGGAGGGAGGGGGAAAATGAGCAAACCATATTGAGGGCTAAAGTAGAGGGCAAATGTTTTGAGATTGATGAGGGCAACAGGTGTACATATGTGCTTGACTCAATGGATGTATGGACTGTGATAAGAATTGTATGAGCCCTCAATAAATAACTAAAAAAAGAATAATGAGAGTAACAAATGTACAAATGTACAAATGTGCTTTATACAATTGATGTATGTATGGATTGTGATGAGTTGTATGAGCCCCCAATAAAATGACTTAACAAAAAAAGCAGTTGACCTGGAAAAAAAAAAGATTGTTGGAATATGACCACATGAGTGCTTTCTAGCATATATCACATACGTGTTGCAGCCCCACTCCCACTGCCCCTTCCCCATGCCTAAGTGCCAACCCCATCTAGTTGCAAATACTTAGTCAAGTGAACATGACCCTCAAGAACGATCCCAGTTCTGCTTCTGTCACTGAAAATGCACTGAATATTAAAATGTGTGCTGGCTTTTTTTTTTTAAAACCACCATTAGTAAAATGCAGCTTCCTTTTCTCCAAAGTGTGCTCGAGCCTTACTCTTTAAAACAATGCCATAAAGAAAAGGTAAAAAGTGAAAACAAAAACTAAATGGTTCTGTTCAGAAAAAGTAAACCATATCTATTATTTTGTCTTATAAAGTTACAGGTTGTGTCAGCAATTAAGGCTTCTAAAAATGTTAAGTTAACATTACCCAACCTGTTTTGTCTGTGGACATTGTTAAGTATTCCTTTAACTCTACCTAATGCTGATTTTTCAGTGCCCACCTTCAAAGAAAATTTTAAGTTATTTCATATGTCGATATTTAAATTATCAAACCTCACAGAACTATAATCTGTTGGAGATTATTCTGAATAGCAGTAGAATCAGAAGGGATTATTTTGAAGAGATCACGAAAATACCTCCACCTGACTTTAAAAAGAAAACTAAAACATGTTTATTATATGAAAACAGGTATCCATGACTTCAAAGAACATTTCCAGTTACATAAACCAAACCCCAAACCAAGCGCACTGCCATCGAGTTGACTCCAATTGATAATGAGCCTATAGGACAGAGTAGAACTGCCCCTGTGGGAATAGAAAGCCTCATCTTTATCCTGAGAAGCAGCTCATGGTTTTGAACTGCTGGCCTTGTGGTGAGCAGCCTAATGCATAGCCTAGTACATATTTTAAAATGTGTTCTGTGTTTCAGATAGTTTTGCCTGAAGTGGCAAATAAGTGCTCTAGAATACTGGAAGAAGGCACAATCATGGGATTAAGGTAATAAAAAGACACTGATGTTGGAGTTGACTTTAAGGCATATTAACATTTTTATGTGTGAGCTGTGAATCTATGAAAATATTTATGGTTATATAATTTATATATGAGTTACATATATAGGTAGTGAAATGAATAACATAGATATAAATAGGCATATGACCTTTTCCTCTATATTCCTTCAAGATTTTATGTTTACAGTGACCAAAATACTAACATATGCAAGTGTGCATGTGTATGTGTGTATGTTCCTCATTGAGATAATGGAAGGTTGAGATTAAACAGTATTCTTCAACATTCGTCACAGAACTCCTATCTTTTTTTTCCTGGTGTCTCTACCACGATCTTTGAGTTTTACCTAGCTATCAATAATCCAGGAGCCCTGGTGATACTGTCAATAAGCCATAGATTGCCAACCACAAAGTCCATGGTTCAAACCCACCAGCCATTCCACAATAGAATGATGCGGCTATCTGTTCCTGTACAGATTTACAGGCTTAGAAGCCCTATATAGGGTCTCTATGAGTCAGAATCAACTTGATGGCAGTGAGTTTGCTCAGTCCATCCATCATCTATCTAGGTAACATTTACCAGGATAAGCCAGAAAGTATTGTTACAATATTATAGAAACTTTTATTAAACAGACATACGAGCAAGTAAAGCTACTGTTTCTCAACATAGCTTCCACCGAGGCCTATACACTTTTGTAGGCAGTGTTTCCATCTTTGTAACCCTTCTCCCCAAGAGTTATGAGTGCTTTCATTTAATTCATTTGAAAATGGCAACTTTGGCATCCTGAAGGGACTCAAAATGGTACTCCTTTTAAGTGTTCTTTGAATTAGGGTAACAAAAATAAGTCTTAAGGGGCAAGATTAGGGTTTTAGGGCAAATGGGGTAAAGTTTCTCAATGAAATTCCCCTAGGACAACCCTTACTCCCCTCAAAGAATGAGCAGATGCATTACCGTCATTGTTTACTATATATATTATATAAATTTACTATGTGTATTTACTATATATATGTGTATATATATATGCATTGGTGCAACTTTCCTGGTCCCTTTCTCACCAATGCAGTTTTCAGTTTTCTTAAAATTCTTAATAATAAGCCCCTATGATTGCCCAATGTCCTATGTAAAAATCTGTCAAGATGACTCCTTTGGAGTCCTAAAAACCAATCTCCATAACTTTCTGAGCTGACCTTTCCGCCTTGAATTTAAATAATCCAGTAGACAACCCTACCCCCCCAAACACACACACACACACACACACACACACACTGCGCCGTGTCTCCCTGAGGCTATCATGTTGATTGGAGCTTTGTTTAGAAGGCATCCTAAAGAGATTAAGGTGATAAAGGCATTGGGTGAACGAACTTGTCTGCAGCCATTCACTGATGACCAAAGCATGTTTAACCATGTTTTGCTTGGAATAAATCCATGCATGCATGAACTGAAGCTTTAGCGGCTGTACTTTCTAATTCAGTCTTTTGTTACATATCTTTTGTCTCTACTCTCTATGTCCAGATCCTTCTGAACCAAACACAGCCATCAAATTGACTCTGACACATAGTGACCGTATAGGACAGCATAGAACTGCCCCTGTGAGTTTCTGAGGCTATAACTTTTTACTCCCGTAAAAAGTTTCTCATGTTTCTCCATCAGGGTTTTTCAAACTGCTGACCTTGTGGTTAGCAGCCCTGTGAGTAACCACTATGGCACCCAGGCTCTTTATCCAGATCCTTAGATTTTATGTTCTATCCTGTCAAATGGGAATGAGAATCAACCCAAAGGCAGTAAGTTCGGTTTGGAAGGTTCCATGTGGGGACAAACATTATTGGACTATTGGTTTCCAAGGATTACGATAGAGCCAAGCATACTACTCAATGCACGTTTGTTCAATTAATGAATAATATTGCTCTTTGAATTCACTGTGCACCCCCAGATTTCACATTCTTCTTTTGCTTCGAATCCATTGATTTCACAATATGATTTATTCCCTAAGTTCGTCCATGTACTAAAGACTTTCAAATTCGTAAGACCAAAAGTAGTATGAAGTAATCTTGTAAAGGAAAACAATCATTTAGCCTACAAACTTCCACTAGTTCCTTTCATTCATTCCAGTTTCAGAGAAATGATATCAGTGAGATGTTTTGATATTTGTAAAACTTTGAGCCTACAAAGAATATGAAACATAGGCTGTTTAATTCCATGAACATATTTCTGCCAAACTTGGTTTTCTTTGTGCGCATATGACATTCTTTCAGATTATATTTATGAATCGTGCTGGGCTATTGCTGGAAAGATGCAAATGCATTGTTCTCGACTACCATTTTAGTATACTTCAGAATAATTAAGTGCTGACAATTGGCCGAAGTTAAAAAATGTAGGCTTTTCACTCTGTCAATTTATACATTATAAAGGTTATGATTAAGATGATAGCATGAAAGGGCTGTCGTAACTGTACTAACCAATAATTTATGTAATTTATGAGCATGATTCAGGCATTGAATTTAGTGACTCTAAAGGGAAAATAAAGCTTCAGAGAAATATTGTGAATGTTCTGTTCCACAGTCTGTATAAATCACCCAGGTATAAAACATTATAAATATTTAAACTTTTATAATGCAACCGGCTCCATTATCTAAAAACATGATCATAAAGTTGAAGACTTTTCTTGGATTCAAATATAAGATCTACTAAAAAATTTACAATTCTCTGGGTAAATTGAGAAAGCAAATAACAAAGCAATTTCCATAAATTTCACCAGTAAAGGAATCCATATTATTCATCTAAATGCTTAATTTTATACGAGATACAATTTTATTGCTAAAGCATAACTTTGCTAGCTTTTAATGCTTTTATTGACTAAAAATTTTATAACATTAGAAACCATCTCGAATCTTTAAATTATTTTATTTCAGCTCATCATTAAAATTTTTGTAGTTTTCAAATATTTTAAAGTTTCATTCCCAATAAGTGATTTATACTGTAGAGTAGAACATTAGATTCTCTTGACAACAATAACTGAAAATAATTAGTATTCACAGCCCTTAGCTAAGAGTCAAGAAATAAATACATACACTGAGGTTTCCATGCAAACTTAATTAAATTTAGCAAGTTATAGCTTGGTGCTTCTCAGAAAAGTTGACAAATATAGCTTTAATTACTTCTCTCCTATCCATGATGAGTCCATCATTTATTTAAAAAAATTCTCAAATATCAATAATTAAGGTTTATGTAGATTTATGTAAAAATGTCTCTCTTTTGGCAGTATTTTCTAAAATCGGGGCATGTTGGAGGGAGATCATTCCTTAGTTCCTCCTTCCTCTCAGATTTTATTATTTTGTTTTGGTCTCTGTCTTGTGTATTAAGCAGCCCACACTTACTACATTGCTTGACACCTGCTCTTTGTTCTGCCAAAAAAGAAAAAAGAAAATAAAAAAAAATGCTGTGTTTTATCAACAGATTGTAGTATCAACTTCCTTAGACAAACTCAGTTGACATCTGTGACATTGTGAAGTAAGAAAAAAATGTGTTCTACAATTACATGTTAATAAGCCCTTCGTATTTCTTTTCTATTTATGTAAA
Source organism: Echinops telfairi (assembly GCF_000313985.2). NCBI lineage: Eukaryota > Metazoa > Chordata > Mammalia > Afrosoricida > Tenrecidae > Echinops > Echinops telfairi. The sequence continues at coordinate 312,565 of NW_022103951.1, forward strand.
GCAGGCTTAAAATTGCAGACTTGGAACAGAAGGCCAGGTCTTCCGCATTCAGTAGTGCAGCAGCTCCCCCTGTAGGTTGCTTGGAACTATACACTCACTGTGAATCAGTAGGCAAAAGCCATTTCTCTTCCCCCCTCCCCAATCACCTTAAGTGTTTGACCATTTTATTCACTTTTATGTTTTTAGTAATAGTCACTCTAAAGGTAATTTTGCCTAAAAGTGTAGAAATAGAGGGACAAAAGGAGGGACAGACACACACATATACCCAAAGAGATGAGATGATGCCAAAAACTTTAATAACTGAAACTTCTTGTCCCCAACCATGAGAAATCTAAGTGAAAAGTATCGTCTTAGAGTTATCTTGTTTTACCCGTGTCTTCATCGTTTTCTTTTATTATTGAAAATGATATGTATATATACACTGATAATAGACAAGTCACAACTTCATGTGCATATAGCTCCGTCTCAGTGGCTGCAGATGCAGTAAGATAACAGACCAGTGACCACTGTTCGCTTAGAAATGGACTTAGGTTGCAGAGCATTTTGCTAAACCTGACTTACATATCTTATTCCAACTCAAAAGTCAAAGGATGCATTATGGGAAAGTTTATATTAGCTTACATATATACAGGGATAGATTTGACATTACTGCCACTTAATGCTTTTACTGGTCAAAACTAATCATGTTTCTAGCATATGTGGCTCAAATGACATGATGGCAATAAAATATCAGTGTTTTTTCTTCCAGGCCTTCGAGATGGTTCTTTCTGGTTCAATCAAGGCAGAGGAAGAGAAAGCTGTACTGAGTATGGGTGGACTGGAACAAGAGCCGGCACAGGAAAAATCACAAGTGCTAAAACGTTCACCTCCCTCTTAGAAAGCAGGAGCAGCATGCACGCAGCGATCCTGTTTCTTGGCAGAGTTAGAAACATCAATGCCCTGCTCAAAGATGGTGGACAATCGTGTGACTTTGAATATATGTAGCTCACCACATTCCTGGTAATAATCCAATCTCTTATAGGAAGCCCCCTAGAGGGCTCACTGAGTTGTGAGTCTTCTATTCCTGGGTTTCAGCCACTGTTTTTTGTTTGTTTGTTTGTTTGTTTTCCATTCTGATGATCATTTCACTTCACTCAAACTGAAAACCTCTTCATCTTTTCTAATTTCACTTTCACCGGTGACAGTGCAGTCACTCTGAACTGGTTGGAATGGATTGAGAGGCCTACTCTGTGATACAGATATGCATTGCTTACTGTCCATTTGGGTAACATCCAAGCCTAGATACTTCTATAGCCCCATATGATTTGTTTTTAAGGAAAAGCAGCTTTTCTTGATTATCACTTTCCCCTAATGGCTTGGAAGACCCAAAACTGATGGTTTGAAGACCCCAAATGCAGACTCTTGCACACACTGGACCATTAGTGGAATTACAGGCAGGTGAAGCAGAGGACCGTGGCCTTGGACAAGAACACTCAGGCTTTCTGTGGTAGGCAGACAGGCTACCACAGTGGGGACTCTGGCGGCCCAGGCAGTCCTTGCTGCTCAGGTAGGCAACATGTTGGGCAGGGCTGGGCCCTCTCCACACCCTAAACCATTGCTTCCTCATGCTCTGCTCTCACAGGTATCTTCGAAGCCACTGCCAAGGGTGCCACCCACCATTCCTGCAGTCTCTCAGCAGCGCTGGAAGCAGCAGTGACAGCAACAACAAGGCCTACCAGAAGCAAACTGTGAGAAGATTTGTAATATTGTGCTCGCACAATAAGGTCCTATTACTCAAAATATGGCGTGAGCGCTAAGGAACGCAGACCTGTATAAGCCAGTGGCTTTGAGATATCACCAGCTTATTTTAGTAGTGCAAAAGGCCATCTCAGTTCAGGGCAGCACATAAGTAGTCATCGTTTATTCCATGTAGCTAAGGACCTTATGAGTGAGGATTTTGTGTAATAATATGCCGTATGTTTCAAAGTAATCTCCTTCCAGAAAAGCAGCTCGGTGCCATCCAGTAGTGACCCTATGAAACAGGATAGAATTTCCCCATGAATTTTTAAGACTACAACTGTTTATGGGAGTAAAAAAACCACATCTTTCTCCTGAGGAGTTGTTGTTGGTTTCAAACTGCTGACTTTTTGGATCACAGCCCAATATGTAACCACTAAGCCAACAGGGCTCCTAGAAAAGCAAAGTATTATATATATATCCAGTCACTAAACATCAAAATATAATATAGATATTCATTCATAAACAAATAATAATCCATTATATATATAAAACAATCCATTATATTATATATATTCACTTAAATAATAATCCATTATATTCTATATATTCACTCAAAAACAATAATAATCTATTCACTAAATAGCAATAACAACAACAATAAACCCAAACCCATTGCCATGTCAACAGTTCTGACTCATGCAATCCCATGTGTGACAGAGACAAACAAAGCTCCCTTGGGTTTTCTTGGCTATAATCTTTATGAAAATAGACATTCAGTCCCTTCTTCCACGGTGCCACTGAGTGTGTAGAAAGTGTTAGTTATTGAGGGGAAACCATGTGCACAAAACCAAGCCCTTAACCTCTAAAAAGAGACTCATAAATTAAGCTGTGGTTTATGTTTCACTTTTAGAATGCCTTTCTGAAGTTTTCCAAAGTGCTCTTAGAAATTGTGTATTCTGTAAATGCACAGTAAAACCTGCACCTCTAAACAGGAAGAAGCGTGATACAAATAGCTGTACAACATGCTTCCACATTTTATTTGCTATACTGCAGAATGGTAATCCCATATTATTCATGAAATCATATATTTCTTTCAGAAGGTAGAGACAAAGGACAAAGCATCAAAGCACTTTTATTAAAGTGCTGTAATTGCAGAATAGCAATGACAACAAATACAATTTGGGTCAAAAGCAATATGATCATTTAGATAACTATATCTTTTACCACGTGCACCAGTCAGTTCTTCCCTCAAAGAGTACATAAATAGGATGTAGATGTTTCAGAATTTGAAAAGATGGTCAGAATCAATATTTAGGTAAATACTGAAACAAGGCTGGTATTACTGAAAAATTTGTCAATCAAATATTGTCAAGGTTTATTATTATCACCCCACCACCCGCCACATACCCATGATTTGACATTAGATGTTTTGTCCACCTAACCTATGTGGAATAAAGAAAAGAATGATGGGATAATCCTAAGAAATGCAGATTTCAACTTTTCCACAGCGGTGCAGGGACAAAGACACATGACTTTCATTAACTAGAGAATGATGAGAGGCCATAGCCTTAGAATGGCAAGCCAAGAGTAAGATAAGTGGCATGAAATGAATTGTGTCCCCCCCAAATATGTATCAACTTTACTGGGCCATGATTTTCAGTGATTTGGCAGTTCTCTGATCATGTATTTTGGCAGTTTGTGATCTGATATGATGTGATCGGCCAATTAGTTTTGTAAGGGGACTAGGGTGGATGCAACACCCTTACTCAAGTCATAGCCCTGATGGGATGTAAGAGTCTTTTCCCGGCATTGCCATCTGTCATACAAGAAAAGCATGCAGAGATAGAGGTACCTCAGTACCTCTAATAAAGAAGAGTGGAAAGCCAGTGTCCCTGCAATGACAAGCCCTTAGACCTTGGAGAAGGTTGATCCCAAGACACATGGAAATCTCCATGGAACTCTGGGACCAAAGATGTCAAAAGGGGACAAAGACATGTTCCAAAGCTAACAGAGAGAGAGAGAGAGTTTCCCCCGAGGGCTGGCACCCTGAATTTGGACACCCAGACTGTAAGAGAATAACTTTCTGTTTGTTAAAGCCACCCATCTGTGATCTTTCTGTTACTGCAGCACTAGATAAGGAAGACAATGGACACGTTGGAAACTTTCCACATTTTGCTCATAAAAGATTGTTTGAACCAAGAGTTTTAGTCAAATCAACATGGAGTAAATTGAATACCCGAAGGAAGCAATTTAAAAGGGCACATGTAAATAAACCGGGCAGTAACTCGGATTTAAAACCAATGAAAAGTCAAGTATCCATTCCCCAAAGCATGTAGTTACACAGATGGGGATAATAGTAGGAAAGGGACTAAGTACAGAGTGAAGCAATTTGAACATATGGTGTTTTTAAAGGTTCATATGAATTGGAGAGCAGGGAGCATTTGGGTTGTAAAGGAGACTAACAGATCACTAACATAATTGGCTGGCTAATGGGAATTTTTTGAACGAAGGACTTCTGATCATTATACCTACAGGAAGTTATGCATAATAAACAAATAATTCTATAATGTACCCGAATGCCAGTTCCTTTTATTTAGAAGAGGAGAATTAGTAAATGCCCGGGAGCTTTTATCACAGAAGACATGCAATTCAGTGTTGAGCGAGGGTGTCATAGCAACCATCACCAGCAAGAAGCTTACTGGTTACCAGAAAGAAGAGTGTGAGTGATCAACAACAGGTTTTCTTTACTGTGCATGCTTGAAGTTTATCACTGCTTTCGAATATAGATAAGAGTAATGCTAGTACTTATGTGTGTTGACTGACTCCTATGTACTAGCTTCTCTATATTGTTCTAATCTCATGTAAACCTGAAAGCATCCCTACAGGGGGCATAATATGACTGAACTTTTATAGAGAAAACAACTGGGACTTACACAAATGCATTCACTCCAGGGCCCTCATTTGCTAAGTGGGAAAAAATCCGAAGCTGGCCTTCTCCCAAGCCCTGTTCTCATCCTAATCCTTAATGCGTAAAATGCGTATGCCATCACTCACTACTGTGTCCATGATCTTCACCTTTTAATGCTCCTCTTCAACAAGACTAAACATGACCTTGGGATCCCAAACTTAAGTCATCCAAATAGTCACTACTGCTGGAATAGGGTTGAAATTTTTGTTACATGAAATTCACTTATCAAATATAGAGAAATAAATGCTCTAACCTTGAAAAAAGTAGAAGTTTTAAGCCAATGATATGCCATTTTAAAGGGGCCAAAAACATCTCAGGCACCAAACAGAAGTCTACAATCTAATTTCCTTTTTGTTGCTTTCATGTTGGTTAAATACTTGCTTCTTATTTATCACCATTCAGTCAGTATTGTATATGTCTTCTAGTTCTTCTCATGTTTTCATCTGCAGTCCTTGAGATTCCTCGATGTTAAGATTAGTGTCAACTCACCACATTCCTTTGGAGAAGATTCCTTCACAGAGAGACAAAGCTACCCTGAAGGTAGGGAAGCTAGTTTCTCAGACCTTCATTTGGGTTGGCTTCTCCCAAGGACCTGTTTATATACACAATTCTCTTTATTATTATTATGGTGAAAATACTCACAACAAAACCTAAGCTGAGTGGACAATTCCCACATGTATAATTCAGTGACATTGATGTTGACACCACTTTAACCATCCATTTCCAAACTTTATCTTGGTTTTTGTATGTCTTTCCACATCTAAGCTTTTATGAATTTGTATTTTTTAATTTCTTTCCTCATTCTACATAGTCACTTTTACACTTAAATTTGTATTTTTTATTGGGGATATATTTCCAGAAAGAGAGCTCCCCAGATGGTACTAGTCTCAAGCCCTTCAAAACTTGAGCGTTCAAACCTTCCTCTACTAGCAACATAATAATGGTTTTCTTAAAACTGTCACGACTTATTTTGAAAACCCAGTTGTTCATGTTTTTGTATTTTAGTGATCATTTACAAGTTGTGATGGTAAATTAGTAACATTGTATGTGATTTTACCAGCTAAATATATCTGGGGGCATATTTTATATTTATTCTTGTAAACTATGATTGGCTTCATATAAACACTAAAAAATATTGCTGCTCTTTTCACAGTAGGGCAAAAATATGATTAGAAAGATAGAGATATACTATTCAAAATCCTGCAAATACTTTATGAAGCATACTGTAGTCCTTAGTTTTGTACATATTACCTTGAGCTTGGTGTGTTTCTTTGATGCTTGTTTTGGACTTTGTTCACTCATATGTAAGTACTTCGAGGAGAGGAAGGAGCCTGGTGGCATTGTAATTACATATAGGGCTGCTGACCATCAGGTCAGCGATTCAAAACCACCAGCTGCTCTTCAAGAGAAAGACAGGGCTTTCTACTCCCATACAGAGTGACAGTCTCAGAAAGCCACAGACTCTGTTGTACTCTGCCCCGAAGGGTCGCTATGCATCAGAATTGACTCAACAGCAGTGAAGAGGAGAGGAATGTTGTTTTCTTGCTCTCCGGAGTATTCCCAACATTTAGAACAGAACCTGGAACATGGAAAATATGGAATACCAATTTAGTGAATGAATGACCAAAGGAATGAATGAATGAAAGCCATGTGCTCAGAACACCCCCAATACACTGATTAACAGAATTCATCTCTAAAAAAAGTGCCTGGTTGATCAAGCTGAGTCTTCTAGAAATATTCACATATTCACAAAATTATACTAATTTTTACTCAGCATTCATCATTCCTATACACTATGCTTCAGCCAGATGTTATTTAAAGTAGCTGAATTACAGACCCTTGTAATGGAAGTGCTGACAGCCACTTAACCAGATAATAGCACCAGTTCACTTTGTGTATATATAGTATCACTGCTAATATGGCTGTGCCATCTGTTCTATCTGAGGGCTGTGAACGATTTGAGATTTCAACATTGGTTACACACACACACACACACACACACACACACACACACAAAACCTGCTGGATAAATTGGATCCTAAAAGGTGAAGTAATAAAATGACACTTAAATGTTTTATTTATATTGCTTTGGTAACTATCTAAGCACAAATTGTGCACCGTGAAAGAGATGATTGGAAAATGGCTTGTCACCTTGAAACCCATCAGCCATTTCTGTCTATAATGCTGCCCCTGCTAAGCTCGTAGGAGAACTTTTTTCACTCCTTATGATTTTTTTAACAGCTTAGTAGTACAGCTGTGTGGTCAACAGTGTATGGTGCAAATATGGTTTTTAACTACCCGATGTCTCTGCCACTGCTGAGTCTTAACTGGAAGAGAACCATCAGAGAAACTCCAGATGGCGACCAGGAGCTCGGCAGGGAGAGCTTGCTCTAAATACTGACACTTGACAAATATTTTTCCGCTCCAAAATTCAGGCTTTACAGACACCAGAAATGATCAGAATTAATTCTTAACACCTGTGTTATCAGAGGTTTGCAGCTGGGGGGCAATTCCCCCATGCCTTTAAGCTCAATGCCTGGGAGAGCCTTTGATTTACCCTCCCACTTCCTGGCTGTTTGATAACTGACAACTAGGATGAGAAATGCACCAACGGGAACACTTCCAAGGTCAGAAGGCTGGACTCTTCATTCTGTCACAGTAACTGTTGAATATCAGCTGGACAGTGGCTTCTCTGCTACCAGACCAGCGCTTGTCTAGTGCTTGAGTTGATCAGTCTATGTAAGCAGGCATACCCGTGTTTTAGCAAGCATTTCTGGTCTTGTCACAATCTGTTATAGTTTCTTCGGCAGCCTAAACTAGATCCTCACTCAAAACACCTCCACCTCCTGCTCTTGGCTTTAGCTCTGATCCTTTATATCATCTTTCTCACAATTTCTTAAGAACCAAGGTCTGGCAAATGTTCCCAAACCAAAAGAAAACAAAACCGTTACTCTAAGGTCATTTCAAATTCATGGAGACTCCATGTGGGTCAGAGTAGAACTGTGTGTGATAGGGTTTTCAATGACTGCTTTTCCTGAAATAGACTGACAGGTCTTTCTTGCAAGTCATCTCTGAGTGGATTAGAACCACCAACCTTTCCGTGATTAACCCAGCAATTAGGCAGTTTCTCTCCCCAGGAAGTCCTTGTACTCTATTCCCCAAACCAACCAAAGCCATTACCATAGAGGCAATCGCAGCATTACTGATTACTACCTTGTAGAACAGCGAAGTCTGACTCACAGGGTTTCCCTGGCTATCAATCTTTGCCGAAGCAGACTGTCACATCTTGCTTCCCCTGTCATCCTTGTTTTTATTAAGTACTCTTGAATTGGCTATGACTCATAGTGACCCTATGTACAACAAAACGAAACACTGTCTAGTCCTGCGATAGTCTCCCAATCATTGTTAGGTTTGAGCCCATTATTGCAGCCACTGTGTAAATCCATATAATTAAGGATTTTGCTCTTTTTTTTTTTTGCTGTCCCCTACTTTATTCACTTTCTCCCTTATCTTTCATGATTTTCTCAATTTTCAAATTCAGTGGTGCCACCAGTGGGAGTACAGGGAGTACACGTTGTATTGGGGGGATATATAAAAATTTTATGCAGTGTTTCAGTAAAAATTCATTATTT
>NW_022103951.1:322477-339130 GCF_000313985.2 Echinops telfairi
GAACCATTGGTCCTGTTGTTTTCTCCTCCAGACTATTCATCCAGTCTATCTTATCTAGATAGATCTGTAGAAATAATAATATGCACAAAAAACCAAGCCTTAGCAAGATAGGCGATCAGTGAGAACACAGTGATGGCAATAAAAAGGGAAACCGAAGAACAAATTAATTAAAAGAAAAAAAAATTAAACAAAAAGAAAAGCCTGTAAATAGATCAAGTCTGATTTTTGATCTCTAGGCGTGTCCTTCAGTCAGGACTGATGGGGTACCATGTTCTGACCCCAGAGTCTGTCCTTTGTACTCCCTTGGGGGCTCTCTGCTCTACTCCCACGGTTGCTCTGCTACACGCTTTTAGTGGTTTGCCTCGGTGTCTCAGGGTCAGTCTGGGCCAGTCCCGACACTGAGTCTCCAGTGTTGTCCCCCTTAGAACCCAGTGCCATCTAGGGACAGCGTGTCTCCTGGTGGGATCAGCCATATTGTCCACTCTGTCCATTGGCTGTTCAGAGCGGGGATGTCATCCTCTAGGCCTGGCGGGTCAGGATGTGCTCGGCTCTCTCTTCCTCCCCCTAAGTGCTCCCATTTGCTCTGATCAGACATGCCCCTCTCCCCTAGCTGCAGCGTCAGTGCCATCCTCTCAAGTATATTCTTCTGTGGGGAGGGGCAGTTGTCCCTGTAGCTGGCATGGGGGCTGAACCCTCAGGCCCCTCCACTGGCTCCCCACTCCTTGCCAACAAGCTGCATTCATATGTTACTGGCTTTAAATCTGGTCCCTCTTTCCCTGTGGAGACACAAACAATACCCTTCCCTTGGGTGGGTCAGTGCCCTATTCCCCTGTCACATACACCTTTTTTTTTTCCTTTCCCCTTTCCTTCCTCCCCACCCCTTTGTGTTTGGCTACCCTATGTACCCCTGGATTTGGTCTGGTACCTGCCATGCTTCCTGGACCTTAAACCTAAAGTGTTTGTATACTACAATAGCTTTTCCCCTGTGCCCCTTTTGAATTTACTTTTCTGTTATCTATCTATCTATCTATCTATCTATCTATCTATCTATCTATCTACTTACCTCAGCGGACTCATGTTATACTTGTCCTTTTGTGCTTGGCTTACTTCGCTTAGCATTATTTCCTCCAGTTCTCCCATGCGGCGATATGCTTCATGCGTTCATTGCTGCTTTTTAGTGATGCATAGTACTCCATTGTATTTATGTAGCACAGTTTTTTAATCCATTCGTCTGTTGATGGAAATTTGGGTTGCTTCCTACTCCTTGTGATTGTGAACTGTGCCGTAATGAACATTGGAGCTCAGATGTCTGGCCATGGTTTGTTTCTTGCCTCTTCTGGGTAGATGCCCAGTAGGGGGATTACTGGGTTGTATGGTAACTCAATTTCCATCTGTTTGAGAAATCGCCAAATCGATTTCCATAGTGGCTGTACATACCTACAAGTCCACCAGCAGTGGATGAGAGTTCCTATCTCCCCACAGCCCCTCCAACACTTGTTGCTTTCTGATTTTTTGAATTGGGCTATCTTTGAGGGTGTTAGGTGATATCTCATAGTTGTTTTGATTTGCATTTCTCTTATGGCTAATGATTGGGAACATTTTCTCATATGTTTATTGGCCATTCAGATTTCAGACTCTGTGAAACTTCTGTTCAGGTCTTTTTCCCACCTCCTCAGTCGGCAATTAGTTTTTCTCTTATTGTGAACTTGCAAGGTATTGTAGAGTTTAGTAATACGGCCTTTGTCTGATGTGTCATTGCTAAAGATGTTTTCCCAGTCGGTGGACTCTCTTATTACTCTCGGTGAATTATTTCGATGTACACAGGTGTCTTATCTTCAGTTTGTCCTACTTGTCTATTTGTGACTCCTCTATGTTTGTATCCTTTCCTGTTTCTGATAGCCTATGAATTCCCTGTGCCAAAGTTCTCAGATTTGTCCGAATTCCCTCATTAATGGCCCTAATTGTTTGGAGTTTTACCTCAAGGTCTGTGATCCACCTAGAGTTTATTCTTGTGCGTGGAGTGAGGTAGGGTTTGCTTCATTTTTCTACAGGTAGATATCCATTTTTTCCATCACCATTTATTGAAGATGGCATCTGCTTCCCAATTAAAATTTTTTTGCCCTTATGAAAGATCAGTTGCCTGTATGCTGATGTTTTTATTTCTGGGCCTTCAGCTCTTTTCCACTGGTCTAAGTATATGTCATTATGCCAATACCACACTGTTTTGACTACTCTGGTCATATCGTACATGCTAAAGTCAGATAGAGCAATCCCTCCCACTTTGTCCTTCTTCTTGAGGAGTTGTCTGCTAATTCTGGACATATTGACCCTCCATATGAAGTTGGTGATCTGTTTTTCCAGTTCTTTGAAGAAGGATGGTGGTATTTGTATTGGGATAGCATTGAACTTATACAGTGCCTTGGGCAAAACTGACATTTTTACTATATTGAGTATGCCAATCCATGAGCATGGGATATTCTTCCATTTGTTGAGGTCACTCTTGATTTCTTGAAATAGTGTTTTATAATTTTCCTCACACAGATCTTTCGTTTTTTTAGTCAGGTATATTCCTAGATATCTCAATTTGTGCTTGACTATTGTAAAGGGTACTACCTTTTTAATCGTCTCTTCTGTGATCTTGTCTGATGTGTAGAGGAGAACAATTTTTTAAACCTTGCACTCAGTTACTAATGATGTAATTGTTGAAGTAATTCAATGTAGAAAGATTTTACAGAACAACTTTTGGTTGTTAATATTCTTATAACCTAAGAAATATTACATATGAGAAATTTACAACTAGCAACCCACTCACTCACTGCCATACTAGAGAAAACAACAACAAAAAAACACCAAGCAAAACATAGCAACCCTATAGGACAGGGTAGACCTGCTCCTCTGAATTTCTGGTGCTGTAACTGTTATAGGAGTAGAAAGCCTCCTTTTTCTCTTACAGAACAGCTGGTGGTTTTGAACTGTGGACCTTTCAGATGACAGCCCAATGCATAGCCACTAGACCACCATGGCTACTCACAACTATATATATCACAGATTACTTTATTATTAAAATTGATAATAAATATGCCTAAGGATTCTACATGGTCTCATTCAGGAGGAAGTCGATGGTTGGGGGTGGGGGGGTGACCCCATGAGTTACGGCACTGGGTGACACAAACCCTCGAGAGGTCGCGATTATAGAACACACGTAAGAGAAAATAAGGTCAGAAATAATGAGAGGAAAGAAAACCTTCCCTATTTTGAGCGACCCATGTCCTTTTTTAAGAAACAAGTGCTATTTTTGAAAATTGTACAAGCATTTAGGAAATGGTTTTTATGTTGAAGTGCTAATTCCCAGCACTGGAGAAGGAGAGCTTATTTAAGAGTAGCTTCTTTGAAGATGTAATTATTTAACATCAGGTCATCCTGGAGTAGGGTGGGCCCTTGTTCAATCTGATTGGTGTCCTAGGAAGAGACACACAGAACTCGAGGGAAGAAGGCCAAGTGAAGGACAGAGGCAGAGATTGGAGCGATGCTGTCACAAATCAAGAACGAGTCTCTGGGGCTACCAGAAAATGGAAAGAACAGGAAGGATCTTCCCCTATATGTTTCAAAGTCAGACTTCTAGCCTGCAGATTAAAAAGAAAATCCCAACACTTTTTATAGCATATTCATGTCTGTAGTTGAATGGGGAGGGGGGATGGATTGAGATACCAAGGCATACCTCTGAGATATTGAAGATTCAGCTCCAGATCACTTTTGGTTTCCCAGTGCATATAAAAATTATGTTTAAACTACACTGCGGTCTATTACATGTACAATGGCATTACAGAAATGTCTGAAATATGGTGAGAACTACCCAAGTGTGACACCGAGATTGGTCTTGTGCTTAATTCCTGGTTTTCCATTGATTGTGAAGCTTTAGGCAAGCTACTTAACGTTTACAATGATCCTACTTTGCTCCCTGAAAAATGATGTTGATAACCATCACTCCTGGTCAGCTGTTAACACCCACCAGCTGCTCCATGGGAGAAAGGTGAGGTTGTCTACTCTCATAAAGATTCACAGTCCTGGAAACCCTATGAGGCAGTTCTACTGTGTTCCACAGGGTTGCTCAGAGTTTGAATTGACACGATGATGTGGGTCAGTGAATATGGGTCACTTCTACAATTAAATGAATGTTTGAACATATAGAATATGCAGAACAGAGCCTGCCAGAGATTTAAAACTTGCTGAAACAGAGTTTTTGACTTTTGATTACAAATTACAAGTAAACTAGTCCTACCAAAAGAAAAAGAAAAACCTTTATAAGAAATGGTTGATATTAAATAAACATCCAAACTATTTTCCTCTCTAAGAATAATTAGAGTTAGAAATGATTTGAGATGAAAATGACTTCTTTTGCTGCAGAGACAACAGGGAGGCAATGTTAAGAGGAGCTCAACTAGCACCGAGTGGGATGCCCGTGTGTGCACATTCTGCTCAAGCGCTCTCCTCTCCTTTCTGACAGAACTCAGCCCCTGGTGACCCTTGAATCACAATATGGAGATATGAGGCTAGGGAGATCTGCTCTAGGAAATTGTGGCACCTACTGCAACAGCAAACCCACCTTTGCTTTTGCTTTAAAATACCTGATGGCCAAACTTCCATTTTTGAAAATATGCCATTTGGCACAGGGCACTATTGTCCCCAGATTTTCGCCATTGGACAAGGACTTTTAAGTCTCATACTTCATGTCTGTGGTGGTTCTTTTATCAGCGACCACTTGACTTTATAGAAATGTCCTGCTTCGATTGATATTTTGAATCCTTTGATCTGTTGCCACATGAATGAGTTTCAAAATGGTAACTAAAGCATAATGTGATCATGGGCAAGCCTAGTGATAGACTCTCTTCCTTCCATGTGCTAGTACTAGTGAAAGTCCTCATCATCATAACATGGTTCTGAGAATGTCCCATTTATAAGTTTGCTGTTTATAGCTCTTTCATAATCAGACTATATGATGGTAATGAGGAGAGAATACAGGAAGGGATTGCCAACAAGAAAAATACCAGGCCCACCTCAGCTGAGATAGGAGAGAGGGAGAGTAGAGAAGAGTGCTTGCAACATGGAGAAATCCTACATGAAATCACAGCAACTCTCAACTTGTCATATTAGTATAAGCTGCAGGAGTTTGGGGATTCTTTCTGCAATAACTCAAGCTGCTAATAAGAACTTTAGAATGCCCTGAGGCCTCTGGACTCACAGGGGAATTGGCAGAGAGAGACATAGTTCATCAGTTACCTTTTTAATGAAGTCACAAGAGGAATGGGTCAGAGAGATTTGAAAACTGTTCTATTTCACACACTCTCACTCTAGGGTTGGCTAAGGTTTGGTATCAGACAGCAGGTACTCTGGCTTTCTGAGTCCCCAGGTGCACTGAACAGTGACTCACACAAAACACAGTCTTTTGGACCAACTATTAAATAATTATTCTGGAAAATGAATTGACACATGTATACACTCACTGACAGTAAAATCTGCCTATTTCATCATGTTTTTCTGCCATTGCTTAGTTTATAATCACCCTTTCATTCTCTCAATATTTTCTATTTTAATATTTATAATTTTCTAAAGTTTTTTTAACTTGATAATATATTTACAAGATACGTAAATAAAAAGATACAAGAAGTATATAGTGGTTTTCCTCCCACTCCTATTCTGGGCCCAGTCAACCAGTTTCTTTCTGGTCATAGTGTCTTATATTTCCTTCCAAAGATATTGAGTAAATTTTCATACATACATGTTTTGTTAGTCCAGGCAGACTAGAGAAACAAATCCAGGGAGACTCATGTGTATAAGAAAGAGCTTTATATACAAGAGCAATTGTATATGAGAAAACACCCCAGCCCAGTCCAGATCAAGTCCATAAGTCCTATATTAGCCCATATGTCTGATACCAATCTATAAAGTCCTCTTCAGACTCACGAAACACATGCAATGATGCTGAATGCAGGAACATCACAGGCCAGTGGGTGCAAAGTCTTGTGGTTTCAGTGGATCCAGTCTTGTGGATCCAGTGTCAGTGGGAGCATCTCAGAACTGGCAGGGGTCTCCATGTGGCTCCTCCAGCTCCAGGGCTCTAGCATAGCTCCATGCGTCTTGTCAGCAAGCATGTTTCACAGGGAGTGAGTGAGTGCCCCGTCTCCAGTGAGCTATTTTTCTCCTTAGTGCCTCCAACTGAGGTCATCAAGCTGCCACCTGATTGACAGGCTAAACTCCACCCCATTCACTCTTAAATCTCAAATTGACAACAGATTGTGTAACTACCACACATGTATAAATTTCTTTCTTAGAAAAGATGTACACTTTAAACCTCTCTGCTCCTTTCTTCATACCATAAAACTCTATCCTGAAAAAGCTTCACTTCAAAATAAAAGTCACCTTGCTTGTAACACACCATCGAATCCCATGGAATACATGTATTACAATTTCTTTCTCTGGTCACTTTTAATCTACAATTGGCTTTTCTGAATAGCTAACCATACTTACTTTAAAATGCCATTCAAAGGAACCCTGATTGCACAGTGGTTGAGACCTTGCCTGATCACCAGAAGGTCAGTGGTTCTAACCCATTAACTTCTCTATAGAAGAAACATCTGACAGTCTGATCTCATGAAGACTGCAGCCTTGGAAAATGCCATTCAAAATGGTTTATTATCCCTATGTCTTGGAGATATTAATTCTGTCTTCCGACTATTCTGATGGCTGGTTTCATGGAATGTTTTTATCATTTTCGATTGGGAACCCCCGAGGGATTTTTATTTTGTTTCGAAATGCCTTTTTGACTTTGACTCTGGAGCCATTCCACTGTAGCATTTTGTGGGTGACTGACGGAGATAGCGGAGGGGTGCAAGGAGTTGGAATCCACCCAAAGACACCCAACAACACCATCAGCCTGCCGTCATGGACAATGCCCTCCTAGGCAGAGCACCCGCTGAGCTTTCCCCTTTTCCTAGGGTGATCCCTTGGCTGTTCGGTGAAACACAAAGTGGTTGGCCCCATCTCTGTTCCGTGGGTGAGTTCCCAGTTTGAATAACAAAACTGCATTCTCAGGCTGTTTCTGATTTTTGACTATTAAGAAACATGGAATTGAAAATGTGATTGTTATAATATCTACCCTTTATCCAATTTAGCAAACTTCTTTGTGCTCTTAGAGTGCTAAGAGGTAGGATTATACTTATCTGGTTGAATTTTAGAAAATGTCTATTCTGCTGCTGAGGTCATCATGCATTTTTCCCCCCTGCATTCGGCTAACGTTACATTGACGTTTTTTTAGAGTTTTATGATAAGCTTGCATTTCTGACATAAAGCCATCTTGTTTGAGATATAGTATCCGTTTAAATATCTCTGGGTTAATGTGGCATTATTCTGTTTAGGATTTTGGTTTTTGTGTTTGTGAGAGAGATTAGCCTGTACAGTTATTTCTCATGATGTCCTTGCAGATCTTGTCATTACAGCAATTCGTGCCTCACAGAAGAAATTAATTTTTATCCCTTAGGCCAGCGTGCTCCTTAGAAGCAAGAATAGCAAGATTTCATCTTATAGACTTTGTACCTGTTGTCAGGAGAGGCCAGTCCTAGGAGAAGGACATCCTGCTTGGTAAAGTGGAAGGGCAGCGAAAGAGAGAAATGGCCCTTCATGAGATGAATTGGCAAAGGGGCTCCAATAACGGGCTGAAGCATAGGAACACTGGTGAGGACGGCACAGGACAGCGCAGCTTTCATCCCGCTCTGTATGGGGCTGCTGTGAGACAGAACTGACGTGGCCACACCTAACAACAATATAAGGATACAGCTAGAGAGCTGTAATGTACTAAGTGATAGTAAGCTGTAATAAGACATCGTCATAATAATAGTAATAAGAAGATCACTTACCAGCTGAAAGGCAAGGGTAATTAAATAAGAAACTTTGATCCTTCCAAAAGTAGACGAAAAAAATGCACTTCACTCTCCCCAGTAAGCTTGTACTACAGGCCCTCTTCTCTCATGGACCACATTAAGATTCTGATAACTCCATTCAGACAGATTGGCTGGGACTTTGGTGTGATGCCTTAAAAAATACCTTTGTTCATTCAGAGAAATGCTGTCACTCACCTGGAGTGCTGTCATTTCCTCTGGTTACTAAGATTGAAGCAAACAAATTTGCTGAACAACAAAAGGCAAAACCAAAAAACAAAAAAAGCCCTTTGGGGAGAATGTTGTTGTTGTTAGTTCCCCTTGAGTTGCTTCTGCCTCCTGGTGCCTCCCTCCCCCTCCCCAGTGCAGCCTACTGGAAAGGCTCCACAGTGTTTTCTTATCTGTAATTTTAACTGAAATACACCACCAGGTCCTTTGGAGGTACTGCTGGGTGGGTTTGAACTTTTAGTTCAACCTTTAGTTTAGCAATTGAACACAACCATTCGCAAAACCTCGGTATCTTTTGGTAAGAAGAACTTCCTCATAGGACCAATGTGTTTCCGGACAGACAGAAAGGAAGAAAAGAAAGAAGATAACACTTAAAACCAATCGGCAATTTCATAAAACTTAAATTGCCCATTTGGCAGAGTAGCATGTCAATTTGAAGTATGGTATTCTGAGATTAGAAAGTCAAGTTTACCATTTAAAGTTTCAAAGGCATATGGAAATTAAATAAAGATGAAATTTTACTTTAGGAATTTACTTAACAATAGTCCCTGTAAATGGGCCTGTGGATTTACATTTGGAAGGGGTGGTAGGAAAGAAGAAAGTTCATGGACATGGGTGGGTGTATGCGTTCTTTCATGTTCTTGCATGTTGGATGTGTTGACACTTCTGTAATAAAAGACCCCAGTTACAGTTCTGAGGGCACCGCCTTGCTTTACATTCTCACACAATTAGATTACAGCTGTAAGCCCTTTCCAACTCTCAGCCATACTTGGATAGACCTACATTCCAGAGATTGTAAGGATGTAGATAATGTTTAGATCTCTGATACATTATTAAGAGCATTACTATTTGTAAAGCAACATGCCAAATCTGGGCTCCATCAGATTCTGTTTTGCTTGGCCAATTCTGAGATGCATTATGCCAAATCTGCATGGTACTCATAGGTGGGTCTGGATTTTTACATCACTGGGAGGCCATTAGAAAAGATAATAATGACTAAAATAAATTGCTCCATAAACATCTGATTCTTCTCATCAGAGCCAGAACACATGATTAGATCATAGAAACCAGTTTTTGTTTATTAAAAGAGAATGCAGATAGCATATTACAGGTGAGCATCCCCCGGGGTTCAAACGCTGTCTGGGCAAAGATGAAGGCTCTTTCATGCACATCCCACTTTGTGTCATGGGTGAGGGACTGAAATGGTACAGTCACATCCAGCTCCCCCTTGGGTTCTGGAAACTATCCTGGTGGATATAGACAACTCTTCCAGGCATCCTGGCTAGGAAACCCAAAGGGAGCAGATCATCTGCTAGTATCCCCCTGGTCAGGTTGGTCCGGTGCAGTGGACTGTGCCCCCCCACCCCCTGCACCATAGCTGAGGAGATGCAGAAAAAAATCCTTCCCTGGCCCCAGTCAATATATGTGACCCATCAAAGAGAGATTTTTCCCACTTGACCATCCGAGGTGGTGGTGGTGGGGGAGTGTTCAGGTGTTCAGACACCTGACAACTTATCTAGAATTGTGTCTTCTTTATCCTGCTGACAGTTAGACAAACCATGAGACTTCAAAGCATGAGGTTTGACCTTCTTCTCCAAAGTCCAGAGTTAAGAACAAGAGGAGAAAGGGGGGAGACATGGTTGCCAGATCTGTCCAAAGAACTGCCTTCTCACATCATTCCAATAGATTGACAGTTCTTTTTAAACTCCAAACTTAGCAAAAGCTTTCTCTAAGAGCTATTTCTAGCCTGTGGTCAGAGATACTTTCCCATAACTTTGTTCCCTCTTTTGACATCTTAGAGATGTCATCGTTGTTGTGATTGTTATAAAGATATATATTTGGCACCTGAAGATTTTTCACATGTATAATTTGGTGACTTTAAGTACAGGAATCGTGTTGTGCAATCACCAATATCTATTGCCATTTTTCCCCCTTAGAGACGTTGAAGCTGCTCAGAGTTGGGGTCTTCTGCCTGGAATTCTAGTGATGCATGCATATCCTATCTCATAATAATATTTTTTTTAAAAAATCGTTTTATTAGGGGCTCATGCAACTCTTATCACAGTCCATACACACATCAATTGTGTAAAGCGCATTTGTACATTCATTGCCCTTATCAATAATAATGTTTTTAAATGCATAGAACAAAACTGATGGAATTTAAAAGGAATAAAAAACATTAAAATAATGAAATAAAATTTTGATTAAAGGATATGCTTTTGATAATAATACCTATTGGAAGTCCTAGTAATTACAGTCATTTTAAAGTCATTATAACCATAATAGATATTTTGAAAGATTCACAAAAGGTTAATGTGATATAAAATTATAAATCATAGGATCTGCTTGTATAGCTACAGCTTACTATTTACAGTAACAGTCACAGACATTTATGAATATTAGTTAGACCATAGTGAAACTATAAATGATTTTCCATAATCCAAGTTTAAGAACTCTCAACATTATATCCACAGAGCCTAGGAGCTTCTGTGGATATTAGATTAACCTCTGGTTTCAAGGGGGTACTATCTATTCCTATGATCCTGATAATCCAATAAACATATAACGAACGTTATTTACTTAAGGTAAAATATTATGATTTTTCTTGAAACCATAGTATTCTAGCCCCAAACCATAACAGCCACTCGGTCTTCCCTGTGGGTCTCAGAACTCTACACACTGCACTTGCTAGTTTGATGTAAACACCGGATCTCACAAAGAACAGCCCTTATGTACAAGAGAATGAAACCCTGCCCCATCCTGACAATTGTTGTTGTTCAGTTTGAGCCCATGATCGTAGCCACTGTGTCGATCCATCTCACAGAGGGGCTTTCTCTTTTTCACTGACTCTCTGCTTCACCACATTACGATGTTTTTCTCTAGGGACTGATCTCTCCTCATTACATATCCGAAGTACATGAGGATGAGACTCACCAGTCTCACTTATAAAGAGTGTTCTGGCTGTCCTTTCAAATCAGATTTTTTTTTGTCTGGCAGTCCACCATACCTTCAATATTCTTTGCCAACACCATAATTTAAGGCTTGTATAGCCTATGTGAACTTTGTATCAGATTTTCATGCTTTGTTAGTCCCAGAAACAATCTCTCCCATAGGAAAGGATGGAGAGGAGAGGATGAATTTTCTCCAAGTGTAGATTGGTGCACCATATGCTTGAACAAATTGGCCATATGTCGAAAATGATGTCCATTCTCCAAGACTGGCTAGGGTTGTATATTTGCTTCCAAGCACACTTCATGTCATTGGCTTTGGTTTACAAAACCCTTATGGATTGAGTTCTGTCTACTGTATCTGATTTCATTTTTCCCTTTTCTCTTAATGATCTTCTCACAATATCTAGTCACCCAGGGCACACATGTGAGTAATTTTGATTTTGAATTTGCAGGAACTAGAAATCGGTTTGGGTGCACAGTAAACACGCACAGCAAATGCATTAATGGAAACAGAAACACACATGGTACGGTATACATTTCCTATCTTATGTTACATTGACAAAGCATTATTTTCTGAAACCTAAATGTAGTGCCAACTGAAATCCAGAACAGTGAAGAGACGTTCAAGATGTACATATTTTATGTGAGTTCGTGGTATGCACTAGTCACAGTGATAAAAATTGACTATCTTTATTAAAATTCAACCCATCACCATGGAGTCAGTTCCAACTGACAGTAACCTTTAAGGACAGAGTGGAATTCCTCCTTTTGGTTGGCATGGCTGTGAACCTTTACGTCAGCAGACCGCCTCATCTTTCCCCACTGTGTCCAATGCTTACAGCAGTGCACCACCAGGGCGCCTTCCTAATGCCCTTATGCTAGATTCATATTTGAGACCTTCAACTCACTTTAATGTGAGCCTTCTGGTTCCTCTCGAATCAACGGCTTTATTTTAATTAAACTACAACTGCGTTTCCCTTCTGAACTCAACAATGTGGATTTTCTCCAAGTCAATAACTTGCCATCTATATCAAGCTCTATTTAAATTATTCTTGAAGCATAATCAACAAAAGTGGCTACAAAGGTTTCTCCTGAAAAAATCTGGAAACCTGACTTCCCATTTCTAATGGAATTGGGAACTTGTGTCACGAAACCGAATCTGAGCTTCCGTCTGGGTAAATATCAGTGCATTTAAGGTTATCCTTGTAAAGAGACTTTGAACATTTTCCTCCACATCAAACAAATAAGAGGTCCTCAGAACTCTCTGCAGAAAACTGTGTCCCTTTTGTTCATTCCATCATCTGCATGCATCAGCGCATGTGCGTATGGAAGAGGGGCAGGATGGTGGCTGCTCAGAATAAGATGGTGTTTACTCACTTGGCCCTAAGAGTGTGTTAAACAAGTGCTGAAACAGCACTAAGATGATGAGGTGGTTCATTAAATGGCAGGGCAGATTTCAGAGACTAATGGGCAGATGTTGGCTCAAAGACTACCTCAGGGTCCATACAAGGCAGTGGGGAAAGATCAAAGCAGCTTAGCCAAGGCACAGACTTAATTATGCACCTGGATTTCACAATGTAAACCTGAGCTCCTTTATGTTGTTAACTTATTGGATTGGAGAACAGCCTTCCTGCCAGACCCAAATCCAGCAAGGGAAGCCAGAAATACTTAGATAGAGATTGTAGAAAATTGGAGAGGTTTCCAGAATATGGGCTTAAGGCTTTATTAAGGTTCACATGAAAAATATTTATGCTAACAATGTATAAATTCTACCATTGTGTGCCCGCATATAAATATTTATGAATTAGTTCCCAGAAGTTTACAGCTTGGTGACAAAAACATTAAGTTCATAAATCCTTAGATGTATACCATAAATATGAGTGGAGTGTCTCCTTAATGTAAAAAGTCAAACACAAGAGAAGGGCTTCAAAAAGTTCTCAGAAAATTTTCATTTTCTTTTCATTCCATTCCCCCGCCCCCCCCCAATTTTAGGAAGTTTCTTTGTATTTTTCCAAATTCAATTTTCATTTTCTTTCATTTTTATTTGTTTGCTCTCTGGTTGCCATCACTTATTTGTTGTACCATAGAAGCTTGCATGTTGTTGTAAAACTAGAAGTCATGTGACCAGTATTTCAAATAAAAGCAGAGTCACCCAAAGTGGACAGGTTTCAGCAGCATCTGCAGATTAAGAATAGATGACAAAGAAGAAACCAGTTGTCCACTTCTGAGGGATTGGCCTTAGAAAACTTTATGATTAGCAGCCAAACTTTGTCAGATATAGTGCCGAAAGAAGGGAAGCCCCTCAGGTTGGAAGGCATTCAAAATACAATTGAGGATCAACCACCCACTTTATCAGAGGAGTGAACCACAAGGATGCGAATGAAGTACAGCCTTCAGGACCTTAATTTGAAGGCACAATTCAAAATGAGAAGAAAGAGCTGCAAAGATCTACTAATAATCAGAATGTGGAATATACGAATTTGAATCTAGGAAAATTGGAAATGGAACACTTAAAGATCAATATCCTAGGTATTAGGAAAAACGGACTGGTGTTGGAAATTTTGAATTGGACAATCAGATGGCTTACTATGCCCAAAAAGACAAAATCAAGAGGGATGGTGTCACGTTCATCATCAAAAAGAATATTTCAAGATCTGTTAATACAACTATTATCCATATTTACTTGCCAACCCCTCAATCTAGAGATGAAAGAACTGAAGAATTCTACAAACGACTTCAATCTGAAATGAATCAAACATGCAATCAAGATGCATTGATAATCATTGATGATAAGAATGCAAACGTTGGAAAGCAAGAAGAGGGAACAGTAGTTGGAAAATAGGTGATAAAGATAAAGCAGTTGGAAAATAGGCGATAAAAATAAAGCAGTTGGAAAATAGGTGATAAAGATGACTCTTCAGATCACATGATATAATTTTCCAGAGCCAATGAATTCTTCATTGCAAATATCTTTTTCCAACAACATATATGATGATTGTAAATGTGGACTTCTCTAGGTGGAATACACAGGAGTCAAAGTGACGACATAGGTGGGAAGAAACAATGGAGAAGTTCAATCTCAGCAGCTAAAACCAGGCCAAGGGCTGACTGTGAAACAAACCATTGGTTGTTCATAAGTAAATTCACATTGAAGTTAAAGAAATTTTCAACAAGTCCACAAGAGCCAAAACACAACCTTAAGTATATCCTAGCTGAATTTCAAGAATATATTAAGAGTAGATTTGATGCCTTGAAAACTAATGATAGCATACGAGTTGTAAGATGACATCAAGAACATCATACAAGACGAAAGCAGAAGGTCACTAAAAGGAAAAAAAATGGAAGAAAAGACCTAAGTTGATGTCAGAAGAGAGTACGAAAGATTTTCCTGAGCATAGAGTAGTCAAAGAAAATAGAAGAAATGATAAGTAAAAGAGATGAACAGAAAATTTCAAAAGTTAGCTCAAGAGAAAGTAAAATAGTATATATTCATATGTGTATATGTAATGTATATATGTGAAGATAGATAGATAGATAGATAAAGAGAGAGAGAGCTTGAATAAGAAAGTCAAAGAGGAAGATCATAGCCAGTATATCTCAAGCTGAGAGAACTGAAGAAAACAATTCAAACCTCAATTTGCAATATTGGAAAATAACATTGACAAAATATTTAATGATGCAGGAAATATCAAAAGACAGTAGAAAGGATTCACAGAGGCACTATACTTAAACGAACTAGTTGAAACAAAACCTTTGCAAGAGGTAGCATATGAGCAAGCATCAATGATCCCCCCAAATGAAGTTCAAGTTGCACCAGAGGTATTAGTGAAACACAAGTTTCCAGAAGCTCGTGAAGCACTGAAAGCATTAACTTGTCTATGCCAAGAAATTTAGAAGACAGCTAGCTGGCCAACCCACTGGAAGATATCCATATTTTTTCCCCATTCCAAAGCAAGGTGACACAACAGAATGCAGAAATTATTAAGCAGTATCATTAATATCACATGAAAGTAAATTTTTGTGAAGACAATTTAAAAATAGTTGAACTAGTACATCGATAGGCAGCTGTCAGAAATTCAAGCTGGATTCAGATGACATAGCATGAGGGATATCATTGCTGAGGTTAGTTGGATTATGCAGCAAAGAATACCAGAAAGAAATTGACTTGTGTAAATAGATATTTACCATGCAAACTCATCCAACTGTGTGGATCTTAATAAACTATGGATGGCATTGTGAAGAAATGGGAATACCAGAAATTCATTATGCTCATGAGGAAATCGTACATGGACCAAGAGGCAGTTATTGAAACAGAATAAGGGAATACTGAGTGGTTTAAAATCAGGAAGGTGTGTGTCAGGGTTGTATCCTTTCAACATATATATTCAATTCATAAATGGAAGGAATGATTTGATAAACTGGTCTATAGGAAGAACACAGTATCAAGATTGAAGGAAAACTCATTAACAAGGATGGGCAGATGACACAACTTTGCTGAAAACTAGGAGGATTTGTAGGACTTGCTGATGACCATGAAGGTCTGGTCACTCCAACATTTCCCCCCTATATTTAATGAGATAATATGCAACATAATGGCAGCAAAATTGTAGAACCTACACTGACGGTGTATAAAACATACCCCCCCGCAAAAAAAAGCCAAGCTTTATTTTTCCCAAAAAACAAATGGAATACTTTCTTGCTTTATTCAATATGTACTGAAAGTTGTCATTTGAAGCTTAGAGACTCCTTTGCAATGAGATGCTACTCTTACTTTTCCCATTGTTGTTATGTGCCATGAGATCAGTTCCGACCCATAGCAACACTGTGCACAGCAGAGCAAAACTTTGCCCGGTCCTGTGTCATTTTCACAATTGTTCCTGTGCTTGAGCCTGCTGTTTAAGCTACTGTGTCAGGGCATCTTGTCTAAAGACCTTCCTCTTCTTCGCTGCCCATCTAATTTAAAAAGCATAATGTTCTTCTTCGGGGACTGGTCTCCCCTGACAACATGTCTAAAGTACATGAGATGGTGACAAGTTTCACCGTCTTTGCTTTTAAGGAATACTTTGGCTGTATCATCCCAGAGAGATTTGTTTGTCTTTGATAGTCCATGGTACTTCCAATATTCTCTGCTAACACCAAAATTCAAATGCATCATTTTTCCATGGTCTTCCTTATGCAATATGAAACTTTAACATGCATATGAGGCCATTGAAAACACTCTTCCCATTATTAATAAAATTTGAAACAATTAGTGAATTATACATGACTGAGGTACCCAATTTTCTTTAATTTGTGCATTCTATGCTAGATTGTTGGTGCTTCAGTCTCATATGGTCCCAACTTCTCTATAGTCACATTGTGTATATTTGAATGTAGGGGAAATGTTTACCAATGGTGGGGCTTAGGAAAGCTATTTAAACTATCTGAAATTTATTTGATTCCCATGTGAACAATGGTGAAATAAAAATGTTTACCTCAAGGAGATAACAGAACTTCGGTAGTGTACTTAGTTAAGTGTTGGACTGCTAACAAAAACGTCAATG
>NW_022103951.1:341930-346024 GCF_000313985.2 Echinops telfairi
CCTCCTCGCCATCAATTTTAGATCACTTGTTCTCTTTCCCCTGGGTTGGTTGACACCTTCCTCCCTTTCACCTGCCTTCCTTTCTCCCATGTTCCCCTGGAACCGTCAGTGCATTTTTTTCTCCTCTGGATTGTTTATCCTGCCTATCTTCTCTAGATAGACATGCAGAGACAATGATAAGTACAAAAAACAAAACAACACAACAAAAACTCAACGGAAAAAAAAAGGAAAGATAGAAAGAAAAAGAGAAGCCTGTAAATAGTTCCAGGTCTGTTTGTTGACTTTCAGGAGTGTTTTCCCATGCAGTCTGATGAGGTGCTACACCCTTGCCCCCAAGTCTATTTTTGGTATTCCAAAGGGACCTCATTGCTTTGTTCTGCTTGCTGCTCTGTTGCATGGCCTTCTCATTTCACCCTGGTGTGTTGGGGTCAGATCAGGCACAATTCCCGTGTGTGCCTCCAGTGTTGTCTCTTGTAGCACTATGGGTCAGTGAAGGACGTTGCGTCTCGTGGTGGGTTGTTTTTTTTTTTTAGTTAATTTATCAGAATTGACAAGACATGTTTTTATTGAAACTCACCAAAAATACTACCAAAATATTGACTTATATTCAAAAATATCCTCGTTGTTGTTAGGTCCCATCATATTGGTTCTGACTCTTGCTGGCCTGATAAACCACAGAAAGTAAGACTGATACATCTTGGGCATTCTCACAACTGTGTTTGAGCCAGTGTTGAGTCCACTGTATCAATCAGTCTTGACCAGAATCTTCTTCCTCTTTTTTGTTGACCCTCTGCATTACTAAGTATGGTGCCCTTCTGATAACATGTCCAAAGTCCAGGAGACAAAGTCTCTTCATCCAACAGTCTAGCTATACTTCTCACGAGGCAGATTCACTTGTTCTCCTAGCAGTCGATGAAACTTTCAAGTTTTTTCAGCAGCACCATCATTCAAATTCATCAGTTCTTCTCTAGTTGTTTGTTGTTCCTTGTCTAGCTTTCACAGGAATGCGTGGCATCACTTTCTGCAAGAAACTCGTAGGCGGGTAACACCTTCAGATTTTCAAGATATCCTTTTCCCAATAAAATGAAAAGCCTTTTACATTAAAAACTAAAGGTTATGAGTCTTAAGTATTATCTCAGCCACTGTCTGTGGGGGATTTGGGGGCAGGTAAGTTATTCTCTCTGCTCACAGTCAATGAGTACCAGAGCTCTAAAGTAGATGGTAGGAAGGAGCAGTTCAATTAACTTTTTATAATGTAGATGCCACAAATGAAAGAGATTTAAAAGTTAAAGTATACATGCTAATATTTACATTTAAATTATTTAAAACTTAAATAGGACCATATTAAATCATATATAGCTCACTCTCTTATTTGGGTTCTTTTCACTTTTAACTCCAATATTCGGATATTAAGTTTTAAGCATATTGATTCTACAGGATAATGTGAAATGCTGCGGTTTTCTTGATTAAATATGGATATTGTAGCACCAGAGTTACCCAGACATTAAACAGTGGGTTATCTTCTCTCCTAAAAACTGAATATTCATTGGGTTTCAAAAGTGAATATTGAGTGTCATTGTTGATTCAGGTGAATGGGTTTGTACTGTTCATCATAAATTAATTTATAAAATAATGTTAATTTAACTTTCAATTATATAGAAACATAATTTTTGGCTTAAATGGTACTAAACTGAAAGGATACACACCTTATTCAGGAATTTGGAATAGCCTATTTAGAGTTTAGTAAATTATAATGAAATTTCCATTATCTTCAATACTAAAAGACTTGTTAGGTATTCTGACCGACTTGGTTTTGATTGAGAAAAAGCTTTTTAAATTTTACTTAACAAATAAAATACTTATTTTATTAGCCCTACTTGTGTATTTGTGATCTTTTTGTTTTTAGGTAGCAAAATGTGTGTCTATTTGGTAAAATCCATTGGCCATAATATTAAAATAATTTATACTTGGGGTTTTTTGAAGATTAGATATAAAGATGATACATGAGAACAAAGCATTACAGGTATTATGGATTTAGATATTTAAATATGAATAAAAATCTATGAATGCATGATAGGTAAAAATATAAGATTCAAGTTAAATTTGCTTTTGGTTTGTTTGAATCAGCTCACCAGAATTTGCCAAGTTTTTAATGCATAATTTCATCGAATTTCCACAGAATTCCTTAGGTGAGTCAGCACTACATTTTTATCTTTTAATATATTCATTATATTTACTTCAAGCTCTGTTCTAACGGGAGCCACTTCCATCAATCCACCACCACTACCTCAAAATTTATTAATAAAAACAAAACATATTAGTAACAAGGAAGAAAATAAGTTGGCTATTAATTCCAAGCACTGGCTACTAGATTTCTTATCATTGTAAAAGCACTATTACATGTTGTTTCATCTTTATAAAGGAATATTTTGAATGAATATGTAGTATGTTGAATATATATGTGTCTAGCCACACTATTGCCTAGGTATATTTCCTATAAATGTACACCAAAAATAAAAACGTTACAGGAAGAAATATATAACTATCCCAGAAAAAGAATGATGAATGACTATTATTATTCTTTAGAACAGATTACAGCAAACATTAGATTCCCCAATGATTTCTCTGGGGTCAAATAAACATGCATTATGATTAAACATAGCAATACAAATCAGAATCTATCAAGAGGCATAAAACAATCCAAAGTCAAAATCATTTCAGATCTATGGTCAATTATTAGATACTTGACTTAGTCTCTGTGCTAACTTTCAGCTCAAAATAAGTATGAATCAGTAAAAACAGATGTTTATTTTTTGAACAGCTGCAATACCAAGTATCTTGAATGACTTTAAACCTGCCATAGTAGTTATTGGTGTTGTTAGTTATCGTCCAGTTGACTCTCCCATCAAGTAGGGAATTTAAGGTAACTTAGGCCAAGTTTTCCCATTGGGACTGAATTGAAGTGAATCTAATTGTTGACTTGTTTACATGATTAACGAATAATTTACTTAGAAATTTATTTTAATAAAAATCTACTTGGGAGAAACAATATTAACATGAACCAGGAGATGACTTCTAAACCAGTGTATTCTTGCTATTGTGTTTGAATATAGGATATAGAATGTAACAAAACGCCTAAAGCTTTCAATATATTTCAACAGTCACACACTCAGGCTATGAACAGTTCACAGGGGATCAAGGAAAAAAGTGATCATTTAAAAAAAAACAACATTTTTTTCCCACAACATGAAATTCTTGAGCCTACCAATTTTAGCATTGTTTGAAGCATATTTAACTCAATTAGATTGTTCATGTCTATCACTAGAATATCATTTTGAATCAAGATGCTGATGAGAATATTCTCTGGAAGAATCTGCTATTTTCATGAAATACTGTCTAATTTGCCCTTGCAGGTTTTGCCGTTATTTAAATTATGCTGCACAACCCTCCCTGCCTGAATACATACCTGACTTCTCTCTTGATCAACGCCAGACCTTACGATGGCCACTGGGAAAACACAGCCATTTACATCATTTGTTTTCTCCCATTAATTTGTAAAAAAAAAAAAAAAGACCCGTAAGAGCCCCCAATAAAATGATTTATTAAAAAATTGTTGTTTTATAAGAAAAAGATAGTCATAGTCATCATTGACTAACATTTTAGTTAATTCAGTTCCCAAATAAAAAAAAGAATAAATAAAGATTATCAAGAAGAATCAAAACAAAATGTTGACCTTGCTTCAATGTTAGCATATCATAGTGGGGATGATCACACACACACACACACACACACACACACAGAGAAATGGCTACATGTCTATATACAATCACCCACAATCAACAAAATTATTAACTCGTTGTGTTATTCTTTGAGTTACTATCCATAAAACCAAGCTCACTGCCATGGATAGCTTTTGATTTAGTTAGTTTTATTGTGCCAACCTGGCCGATAAACACATATGGGGTTAATTGAAGGGCGAAGAGATAAGTGGTTCAGAGAGCCTCACCTTTCTAGTACTCAGGTATCTTGCTTTGTCATGGTCAGACCAGGGTGCAGCTGCCTTAGCCTGTTCCCTGCTCCAGCTGGTAAGGCAC
>NW_022103951.1:346805-370369 GCF_000313985.2 Echinops telfairi
TTGTACCAATAAATATCCTAAGTGGGTTTCTTTAAAGAACAGAAATTTGTTTTCCAGCTGTTCATGAGGCCATGAGTCCAAATTCAGATTGTAGTTCTAGGGAAGGTCCTCTTTGTCAACTCAGCTTGCAATCCTTTGAGTTCTTGGGCTTGTAGAGTTGTCTGCCCCTTTGTTCTTGAGAGCATCTATCCTCCCTGCCTGCATGCTTCCTCTGTATCAAATCCACTCTTTCCCTAATTTAGGAGTGATTAGATTTAGGGCTCATGCTACACGGATATGTCCTCATAAGTATAACAAATAATTCCCAATTCCCAAATAGGATACCATCCACAGACATAGGAGCTAAGGTTCACACACATATTTTGGAGATAACACAAATCAATTCCACCTACAGCACAAATCATACAATTTTATAGGATAATCATCCACTTTGCGCCTAACAAATCAAATAACCTTAACATTTGGAACTATATAGAGAAAAAAAAGTACCCGGGTGGGGGAGGGATTAAGAGTTGTATCCATGCCTCTTCCTGGTTTGTCTTTCAATATAAAACCCTGCAGTACAAATGTCAAAGTAATTTAATCAATTGGCTACTTTTTAAACATATAAAAGACTGCTAATAAAGGTAGGTACCGGTATGTATAAGGAGCCCTGGTGGTGTGGTGGTTATGTGTTCAGCTGTGAACCTCATGGTCAGCAGTCTGAAATTACCAGAATCTCTGCAGGAGAAAGACTGGTCTTTATATTCCTGTAAAACAGTTACAGTCTCAGAAATCCAGAAGGGGTCGCTATTTAGTAATCATTTGGGGTTTTTGTTTATTATAGCTATGAATACCATAAAAATGAACCCAGATGAAGATGAGAATATATACTCAAATTTTAACTAACATCTCAGTCATCTGGTTAAAATATTTTCTATGTAACAGAGGTATTTAGTTGCAGTAATACTACATATGTGTTTCTTCAATCTATTTTTTACTTAAATTGTATAACAGATATCTTTTGGTGTGAATTATTCTCACATATCTGTTTTTTCTTTAATATACACATAGTATTGTATTGCATATTAGCTGAGGAATAATGTGCCCCTAACCCAAGCCATGGTATTTTCAATCACCTCATATGCATTTGAAAGTTGGACATTGTATAAGGGAGACCAAAGAAGAATCCATGCATTTGGTGCTGGAATTATGGTGCTGGAGAAGAATATTCAAAGTGTGTTAAGACTATTAGAGAAAAACGGAGGCCACGATTGATAGATTCCTCTGACTCCAGGGAAAATTCTCAGAGTTCTCTACTCACTGTTGAATATACCCAAAAATAGAGAAATAGAAACAATGTAGAGGCACGAGGACTACGGTTGTGCTTGTTTTTAAATCTTATTTCCTGAGAGATAACTTTTAAACCTTTGGAATTATATAAGTAATTGAGGTACCTTTACCCTTTATTATGTTTTAAAACGCAGAAAACTTTGAGGGTTTATGCAAATCATTGGGGTAGGAGTGCCCAGAGGTTGCTGGCCAGGCCACAGATATCAGCCTGATACATCAGCTAAATCCAGGAAGGGAGGCAGCCATAAATTCAATGAATCATGCCAAAAGGTTCTCAATGGTTCATTTTCCACTTTACGTGGACTTCCTTCCTTTTCTTCTTAAAAACTTAATGTAACTGCTCAGCTAAACCTTATATACTTTAATTGTGTGTGTGTGTGTGTGTGTGTGTGCTTCCATTATTTTGACAGGACTCATCAGCTTCCCAGCTGTCTAGACTGGTGGAAAAGTCAGCCTAATTCTAGGGTTTATCGTTAAGGAGTCAGTTGTATGTACAGGTAGTCTTCAATTTATAATGCACCTGACTTATGAGAATTTCAGTTATGGCCCAGTCTTGTGGGGTTTTGTGTTGTTGTTGTTTTATGTCTTATCATGAGTAATCGGTGGTACATATAATGTTGCAGTATATAAAAGGACCAAATAGATAACTCTCAATAG
The DNA here is from genome assembly GCF_000313985.2 of Echinops telfairi. Taxonomy (NCBI): domain Eukaryota; kingdom Metazoa; phylum Chordata; class Mammalia; order Afrosoricida; family Tenrecidae; genus Echinops; species Echinops telfairi. The sequence continues at coordinate 348,795 of NW_022103951.1, forward strand.
TTTCTTACTAGAGGCACCAACCCTTTCCGAGAGAGAATTCAGGTGATCTAGAATCTTCCAAAAGTGGAGTTTTTACTACAACTGGCAAAAATGCCAATATCATCGAATTCTTCTTGATCATTAGAGTAGATTTTTATAATGTGTGCATTTTTATGCATGCATATATGCATTTCACCACTTGTGAGTTTGTTGTACTGGTGTGGCTGGCGTGTGCTACGTCACTAGTATTTCAAATGCCAGCAGGGTCTTTCTTTGTTTTTGTTCTTTGCGTTAGACAGATTTCCTTTTTCTTAAAAACATCATTTTATTAGGGGCTCATACAACTCTTATCACAATCCATACACACATCAATTGTTTAAAGCGCATTTGTACATTCATTGCCCTCATCATTCTCAAAACATTTTCTCTCCACTTAAGCCCCCGGCATTAGGTCCTCATTTTCCCCTCCCTCCCTGCTCCCCGCTCCCTCATGAGCCCTTGATAATTTATAAATTATTTTGTCATATCTTGCCCTGTCCGACGTCTCCCTTCACCCACTTTTCGGTTGTCTGTCCCCCAGGGAGGAGGTCACATATAGTTCCTTGTGATCAGTTCCCTCTTTCCTACCCACTCTCCCTCTACCCTCCCTGTATCGCCACTCACACCACTGGTCTTGCCAGCAGGGTCTTTCAACAGAGCTTCCAGACTAAGAACAGACTATGAAGAAGGAATCAGCTGTCTGCTTCTGAGGAATGAAAAACAGAAAACCTCAAACTCATTGTCATCAACTCCATGTCAACTCATTATGATCCTATAAACAGGGTCAAACTACCCCTGTAGGTTTTATAACTCGTTATGAGAGTAGAAAACCCCATCTTCCTCATGCAGAGCAGCGGGTGGTTTTGATTTGCTGAACTTGTGGATCAAAGCCAAGTGCATAACCACTAAGTCACCAGGGCTCCTTTGAAGAATCAGCCAATGAAAACCTTATGGACAGAATCAAAAGATGATAAGATACGGAAAAAGCTCATGTAAAGAAGCAGAACATTGTTGGCAATAGTGTCAGAAAATGAGCCCCTCAGGTAGGAAGACACTCTAAATATGACAGAGGAATAGCTACCTTCTCAAAGTAGAGGCCACCATAATGGCATGGATGGGGTAGAGCCTGCAAGCAGACCTTTATTTTTGGATGGGGCATGACTCAAAATGAGAAGAAACAGCTGCAAACATCAATTAAAATTATATCATGGAATGTATGAAGTATGAATCTGGGAAAAATTGAAGTTGTGAAAAATCAGGTGGAATGCATAACAATTGACATTCTATGCATTAGTGAGCTGATATGGACTTGTATTGGCCTTTTGAAGAAGAAAACCCTATAGTTTACTATGCTGGTAATAAAAAAATAAAAAGGAATGACATTACATTCATCCTCAAAAAGGACATTTCAGGACTCATCTTGAAGTACAATGTTGTCTGTGATAGGATTATATCTATCCCTGTTCAGCCAACAGATCCAATCCATATGAACCTCTTATTCAAATTTATGCAGCAACTACAAACCTAGAAGTGAAGAAGTTGAAGAATTCTACCAAAGTTTTCAGTGTGAAATGGATCAAACGTACAATCAAAATGATTTGATAATTATTGACAATCAGAATGCAAAAGTTGGAAAGAAAGAGGAAGGAACATCAGTTGGAAAACATGGCTTTAGTAATATACATACAGCTGGAGCTCACATGAGAACTTTTGCAAGATCAATGCCTTCTTCTTAGCAAATACTCTTTTCAACAACACATATGGTAACTATACACATGCACTTCTCCAAATAGAGTACACAAAAATCAATTGCCTACACCTGTGGGAAGAGACAATGGAGAAATTCAAAATCAGCAGGTAACATTAGGCCAGGGTCTGACTGTAGAACAGATCTTCAATTGCTTATATGTAAGTTCACATTGAAGGTGAAGTCCATGAGAGGCAAAATAAGGCCTTGAGTCAATCCAGCCTAACTTTCAAGAACAGATTTGCTGCACTGAACACTAATGACAGAACAGCTGATGAACTGGGGGAGGACATCAAGACCAAGAAGGCAAAAGTCATTCCAAAAGACAGGAAGGAAAGACAACATCAAAGTAGATGACAGGAGAGATTCTGAAACTTGCTCTAAATCATAAAATAGCTAAGGCATGTGGAGCGATGGAGGGGAACCAAAAAAAGGGAGGGTTTAACCCTCCCCACCCCACACTCAAGTAAATAAAATGATGATTGGGTTTCTGTCTTTGATTTCTATAGTTTTTAAAATTAAATTATTGTTGGAAACTAATCCATATCACCTGCTGAAATAAACAGTATAATTAAATGGTCGGTGAACATGACCCAGTTAATTTTTTAATACATTATAACTAAAGTTGGCTTCATCTACTTAGAAATAATTACTTGGGGAAAATTGCTGGGAAATTATTCTATGGTCAAGAGCTTCACACTAAATTGACAATATTCAATGAAAGACAAAGATTTAGTGGAAGATTTTGAGGGCAAGGAATCTGTACATTGGTGTCCTACAGTGCAAAATTAAACAACTGGCAACAATACGCCTTGTTTGGGAATAGAAAATATTTATTTATAGTTTATTAAGAAAAATGTTGTTAAAGAAGCTTTTATTTAATGAATACTAATGGAGTATCCAAAATCACTCACAGTATAGAAAATAGCTATGGGAAAAAGAAGGATTTCTCCCAAGTTGTCTCCCCCAAATATTTGCCTAACTGAACTGCTTGCAAATGACTATACACTTGGAGGCTCTACACGGTTCTCATGCCTGGGGGTTCTTCTGATCTCGCTCCTGAGGCTCTCTCCTGCTCTTGTGGTTGAGCTCCCCCCACGAGGACCACCAAGCAGGGCTGAGGTGAGCATGTTACCATGAATTATGTCTGACTCCATTATTCCAATCTCTCCTCTACCTCTCATGTTCTCTATGACTTTACTATAATCCTTAGTTATTATCGCTGCACTATTGCACCTACCGGACCTGTGATGATTTGTGGGGGACCCTGCTCTCCCCACAAATAACCAAATAGCTTGCATTAGTAAGGGGAAAAATGGGAAATAAAATCTAACATGGGGTCAGGTTGCTTATATTTTCAGCTAAAATATTGTAGATTGGGGCATCACAGTTTGGTTGGTATGTATTAGAATATGTGTTTATTTGACTATCTGCCTAAAAAGAAAAAAAGTTGTTCCCATTTAAGGTTAACCACTGGTCCTCAGACTCAATTTCTCATTTTATAAAGATCAATCCAAGGCTATATTTTGATTTTTTTTTTTTTTTTAGCATTTAACACTTGTGAGTCCCGTATCCTTCTGGGGGATCTCTCTTCTTTTATTCGCCTTTTCTCTTTCTCAGACATCAGTGTCTATTTTTTCCTCTTCCTCTTCCTTCTTCTATGCCTTGACTGCAGTTGTCACTCAAGTAAAGTAAACCTTTATATTTCCTTTTCTTTAAACCCCAAATTCCTCTAGGACATCACATTTAAATAACACCTTTAATTCCAATACTCCAGCATTTGAATAGCTAAATTAGTAATTTATTCTCCAAAATCTCTTTCCATCTCTCTCAAATTCCTTATTTCTATCAAAACAAGACAAAACAAATACATAAAACAAACTCACTGCCATGAAGTCAATGCTGACTCAGGAACCCCCTGGCCCTCTGTGGTTTTCCAAGATGGTAACTGTTTCCAGGAGTAGAAAGCCCAGTCTTTCTCCTGCAGAGATGCTGGTGGTTCATGAAGTGCTTACTAGGGGGATCACAGCCCCACACATAACCACCACACCACCAGGGCTCTTACATTTATATCAAAGGTAGCATTACTCAGCCAGTCATCCACCATCCAATGCAGAGCCACTTTCAATTTCTATTGCAATAACCATGAAATCCTTTCATTCCTTCCTTTCAAAAACTTTTATACCTTTCTCTTCCATATTGTTGTGTGCGTGTATAATACATTATTTGCGAGCTCAATATTTTTCACGTCTACAGTTTCATGATATCAACTTGTTAGCTAGCCAGAAAATGGCAAGGGTAGAAGAGGTGATAAGAAAACCCTATGGAGTAGTTCTACTCTGAAGTGCTTGGGTTTTCCATGAATTAGAAATGACCGGTGGGTAATGCATTTCACAACACTTACATACTTCACTGAAACTCCTCAGCCAACATCATTAATTCAGATTTCTTGGCTTGAAGAACCTGAACTTCAAGAAGTTCCATGATAATATTATTTGTAATCAGTATGTTTTTGTTGTTAAATGCCAAGGAGTCCATTCCAACCCACAGCGACCCTATTCACAACAGAACGGAACACTGCCCAGACCTGCAACCATCTTCACAGTTGTTCCTATGCTTGAGGCCATTGTTGCAGCCACTGTGGTAATCCCTCTTATTGAAGGCTCTTCCTCCTTTTTGCTGCCCCTCTACTTTACTGAGCATGATGTCCTTCTCCAGGGACTGGTCTCTCCTGACAACATGTCCAAAGTATCTGACACAAAATTTCACCATCCTTGCCCCTAAGGAGCACTCTCGCTGTACATCTACCAAGACAGATTTATTTGTCCTTAAACAGTCCATGGGACTTTTAATATTCTTCTGCAGAACCACCATTCAAATACATTGATTCTTTTTCAGTTTTCCTTATTCAATGTCCAACTTTCACATGCATATGTGGTAACTGAAAATATTATGGCTTAGGACAGCTTCACCTTAGTCCTCAAAGTAACTTCCTTGCTTTTCAACACTCTGAAGAGGTCTTGTGAAGCAGATTTACCTAATGCTATGTGTCTTTGAATTTCTCGACAAGTATCAGGATGGCAATATACAATTTACATAGAAATTTATGAGTTGACTAATGAGAAAAAAAATCAGGAAACTATGTCTCAATCAAAGTCAGTGATGAAGCCTTAAATGGGACCATATTTTTCTCCCAAATACCTCTTTTTTTTTGCACCTTTTTCATTTATTACTTATGTTGACCTCCAACAAAGAGTTGAGTACAATATCAGAGAAATATAAAATGTGTTTGAATATTCTTATTAGTCTAGTAAGGGCCAAATTTCTTTGACCTTGAAAGAGAGCTGTCAGTCTGCTTCTTGCCAAAAACACCTAAGCATTTCTTGAAGTCAAATAACATCTGGATACCATCCGGTGAAAAAAAAAACATTCATTTACTCCTCAGAAAGATGAAAACTATACTGGGAAAGAAAATTCCATAGCAGCTAAGCAAATGCAACAATCTCTGGTTTCAACTTTTGTACTGTTTTCGAGCTTCAGGAACATAGCTGGATTTAGGCGGCCAAGAGGTCATTGTGATCAGAGAAGAAACAAGTCAGAGATAGGTCTGGGTAAAGGATTAGGCATGAGTGAAATAATTTTAAATGATTTTTACTCAGTGTGCAGTAAAAATATAATTTAGGTTCTCTGTTTAGCTTTTGAAAAAGCTCATGTGGCAACTCTCAATTGAGTGGGTTTCATTTATTCTGCCTTATATAGTCTTTCCAACAAAGTCCAAATCTATCTTTATAAGGACCTGTTGGCATTTACTTGGTTGAGTTAGTTTGTCATCCCGCCCCCCCCCACCCCCAATAAGGGCAATATATTATTGGTAGGCTGCCTAATTTCCTCCACCTAGCAAGGGCTCCTTCCTATTCCTTGCACACCAAAAAGATCAGGAGGCCCAAGTTGTATTAGCATGTAAAGATTCTCCTTTAGCATCTCAATCCCCTGGTCTCTGACTTTATCCCAAATTGACAGACCTATTCATTAAAAATCAGAACTTATGTATATTACATGGTTTATGATGTATAGTTTTCAACAGTCACTGTGCCAACAGGGTGCCTTTGAGGGGGTATGAAGGAGTTCTGATGGCACAGTGGGCTACCCATTGGGCTAGGAATAACAATGTCAGTAGTTTGAATCTACCAGCCACTCCATGGCAGAAAGATGTGTCTCTTTGCTCCCTGTGAAGACTGACAGCCTCAAAGGCCCACAGGGCAGTTCTACTCTGTCCTATTGGGTCACTAAGCCTTTGAACTCTACTCAATGGCAGTGTGTTTTAAAGTTTGTGTGTTGTTGTTTTTTAGCAATCTCTAGTATTGCCTAGCCTCTCTGAATTTGGGCTGAGCCAGAGCCCACAGCCCAAGAGAATGCCCTCAGGGAAGCACAGACTAACACTCTAGGTGAGAATCTGACAGTTTGCAGAGGAACTGTCCACTATGGCTGCAGAGGAAGTGCTAGGAGGAACCCTCAGGGAATCAACTGTGCTCACTAATTAATTCATGCATATTTTCAACAAACTTTTCTTTGCCAAGTACTGGGAAGATGTAAGTTGGTAAAGGCCAAAACTTGGCAGCCACGGTGGATAATTTCCTTCAGTCTCCATATCAAGATTCAGCGTCATGAATCTTGCCCCCAAATGTCCTGGTGCACTGAGTTTCTGTTTATGATCATGGAAAGTCCAGCAGCATTTGTTGGTGAAGGTTGCATGACATGATGAATATAATTGGTGTCACTGACTTGTACACATGAAAAACAGTGAAAAGGAAAATGCTTGGTAATTCTATATGTTTACACCAATTTTAAAAATGTTTTTTCCATCTCCCTCACCCTTTCTGTTTAGCCTGCCAATGGTTGACTTTCAGCTCTCACAGAATTCCTAGGTGCATTACTGAAGGAATCTCTTAACTAGTCTTCCTGTTTGCAGTTTCATCTTGTCTAAAATCTTTAAAGTTCCTCTTTCAACTTCGAGTGGGGTGAAAATCACTCTTTACCATTGTCCTAGCCTTTGCTTATCGTTCCAGAGTCCATGAGCATATTTCCCCTGTTCATCTTGAGGGAGTGAAAGAATTGATCAGCTGTTAATCAAAACACTAGACATATAAGATAATTTAGATTTCACTTGTTAAAAATTCAAAATGCGACAGGTCTCTCCCTTGCAGTAAAAATTCATTTTAAGCTTAACCAGTAGGGGTGTCCTAACTCAGGAAGGAGACTAGCATGTACATTAAGATCAGTAGCCAGGCAAAAAGCAGCCCCACTTAGGGGCCTCAGGATGGTGGTTTAATGGTCTCTGGAGAAATGGAGGCATCGATACTTTCCAAAAGAGCATTGCAAAACCTGTCTTCTTAGAATATCAGTTGTATCCTGTGGTCATGCTGAACGTGTGTTTCTGTCACAGACTTTAAGGTATATAACTTGCTTGACTTTTACTGCATTGTTTTGAGGTAGCAAACCCCATTGTTTCCTTTTGTCAGTTCTTACAAGAATAAACTTAGAATTGCTTGACGCAAGTTGGACTGTGTCTTTGGTTGAACAGTGACAGGCACCCCTGGACCCCTTTGTCAGCTGGCAACCATCCCATATGCAATATAGGATCATCCAGGCCAAGATGCTTTCTGTTTCCCACATTCACCAGAAATATAATGTGACTATGACTATGTACAGGTTAATCACCTTTAAAAAATATCCTTCAGCAGAAACTTCTCCTATCATACATTATATTCTAGTTAATTCCTACTAACATAGCATTTGACTTCTAGTGCCCTTCTCTCCCTTTCTTTACATTTATACGGTCCTTGCTTGTTCTCCAATAATTTACCTTATATACCTTTAATGTTATTCTTTGCTGTTAGTTGCTGTTAAGTTCAATCCTATTCATGGCAATCTTATGGATAGCAGAAAGAAACTTTCCCTGGTCCTGCATGATCCTCACAATCACTGGTATGCTTGAGCCCACTGTTGCAGCCACCAAATATGATGTTCTTTTCTAGAACTATCTTTCCCGATGATCTAGTGTGGACAGTCTGTCATCTGTCTTCTCAACTATCTTTGAGGGCTCCTTATACCCAGAGTCTTGTGTCCTTCATGTCTGTATCCATTCCCTAATGCCTGATATGGTGTTAATTTTTAATAATGCTAGATGAGTGAATGTAAATTAATGAAAGATGACAATGTCACAGCTTCCTGGATCTCACAGCAAAATATTTGGTGTCTCTCTTTCCTTAAGGAACTTGTAATCTGATGGCCTGCTACATTTGGGAAATTTAATTACAAACCAGATCAGTATAGGCAATAACTGTAAATGCCTCCCTATTGAGTTCATGTGACCTTAGAAAGCAAGTTCTAGTCTAAAATATCCATGATAATGCAAATTTCCTTCATATTAGCCATAGGCTTCATTCTGGGTAGTTATGGTCCTAATTTCCTCCAATTATTCCTGTTGAATTCCTCTACATCCTTCCATATCTCCAGGTCCCACATCTAATGAAAATCTAAAATTTAACCCCCAAGGAGTAACAATAGTTTAGCATTCCATAGTCTTCTCCCTTTTCACCTCATTTTGTAGATGCTTATAATATATGCTTAAAAGGCACCAAGACAGCTGTGGAAAAGCTTCTTTCTGCCTTTATTTAGTGGTTGCTTCTTAAAGTATGAAAACCACAGCATTTTCATGATTCATCATCTTTCCCCCTATATTAGCATCAAAAGGAAGTAAGATGTAAGTGGATTTATAGCAATACAAGTGTGTGATTGGCAGTACTTTGAGCTCTTTGATTTGGCCTGCAAATCAAAATGGTTTCACATGGGAAGGCTAGTCAAATATGGCAAGTCTGAGAAGACTAATACAAGCATTAGTGACAAGGTCATTATGTTGAATCAACAGCGGCCAATGTGCATCAAACTTTGACTGCCCTAATAATTTCTAAAATAAACTTAAAATGATAAATTGCTTTTAAATTTTTTCCTTTCCCTAAAACATGTTCTAAACAATGAAGGAGAAGTGGGTTTGTGGAAATCTATCTAACGTAGTCTAGTGATTTTGCTAATAGTGCATTCTCCCATGTTACCTCCTCACATCACATGATTTCTTCATGTGGTTTCTGCTGCCTTGAGTATTCTTCCTTTGCTTAGTGATATGGTTCACTTCAGATTTCTCTTTAACGGTACCATTTAAGAGTATCCTGACCATGACCATAGTTTCTGGATACAAGAAGGTCAATTGGCATAATAAGACAAGGGCAGTGTTCTATATCCTCCTTTGGTGAATAGCAACTTGGGTCTTAATAGCTCATGAATAGACATTTAAAGTGCAATTATTGGTCTCTCCCTGTCCGCAGGAATAAATAGTGAGAAAAATTGAAAGACAACTGGAAACAATTAGTCTTAGGGACTAATGGACCATACTGATATTAGGATCGACAACCTTGAAACAAGAAGAACTAGAGGGTGCCTGGCCACCACTATCAAATATTTTGAAAAGGATCACATTAGAAGGTCCTGGAAAGAGTGGGAGAAAAAAAAAATCAAAATCATAAACAGGCTTACTGTTCAGTTAAAGACTGGAGGAAACTCCAAGACTGGGACCCTTATCCAAGACTTGCCTGTCACTTTGCCATATTATGGTGGCTTTTGTGTTACTGTGATGCTGAAGCCTATGTCACTAGTATGTCAAATATCTGCAGGGTCACCCAAAGTGAATAGGTTTCAGCAGAGATTCCAGATTAAGAAAAAATTATTAATAAGGAATAGGCTGTCCACTTCAGAGGACTTTGCCACAAAATCCCTATGGGTAGAATGGAAATATTGTCGGTTATTGACAACCTAATGAATAGATGCAGAGCATTGTCAGAGACATATATCATGACCATTGTCAGCGCTATATATGAGTTTATGAAGAAGAATGTGGCACCATGGTTGAAGGTAGGCTTATTAACAACCTGAGATATGCAGGTGATGCAACCTTGCTTGAAATGAAGAGGAATTGAAGCACATGCTGATAAATATCAAGGTTTGCAGCCTTCAGTGTGGATTAAACTCAATGTATGCAAGGCCAAACTCCTCACAAGTGGACCAAAGGGTTGCAGTTGTTAAAGATTTCAACTTGCTTGGATCCACAATCAATGCTCATGGAAGCAGCAGTCACCACATCACATGAGGAAAATCTGTTGAACAGACTTCTTTAAAGTGTTGAAGGCTGTTACTTTGAGGTCTAAGGTGCCCCTGACTCAAGCCATGATATTTTCAATTGCTTCCAATGCATACGAAAAATGGACATTGAATAAGGAAGACTAAAGAACAATGGGTGCAATTGAATTATGGTTCTGGTGAGAAATATTGAATGTACCATAGACTACCAAAGGAGCAAATAGATCTGTCGTGGAAGAAATATAGTTAGAATGCTCCTTAGAAGCATGTCTCATGTACTTTGGACATGTTATCAGGAAAGACCTGTCCCTGGAGAAGAATATCATGTTTAAGAAAATGGAGGAGCTGCAAAAAGGAGAAAGACCCAATTCAACAGCACCTAAAGATAAAACAGCAACATCATGACCTTATACTGCAGGTCTGGAACTGAACTCACCTATGTTAGACTAATCAGCATTTCAAGATCAAATAGGAAGTATTTACCCAAGTTCAACATCCAGAGAGTTAGGACTGGCCAATACAGCTTAGGAAGGAAGTGAAAAAAATCATGGTACCCTCAGAGGATTGCAAGGGATGAGTAGAATTAGAATATATATGAATTGTTGAACGTAAAACCTATGATATGCTCTGTAAACCTTCACCTAATTTACAATAATTTAAAAAAGAGTATACTAATCATCTTATCTAAGTAATGCACTGCGTTCATTTCCTATTACTACATCTGTTTAAAACTTTAAATAATTAATAAGTCCACATTTATATTTTCATTTAGTAGCTTGTCTTTTTCTCCACTTCAATAGATCCTATTTTTATTTACTCCTTTATACTTAGGTAAAATTAATAATCCCACAACTGTTTTTGTTAAATGACTTTATTGATGAATTACCATATTTAATACCATAGAGAAACATACACACTAGTCTTAACCCTTCTTCTTTCCACAACTCTAAAATGTACAAGAGAGTAAGAAAAAAAATATTGCTACTATGGCTGCTACTAGCATTCAAATTCATACTTGCGTGGGTGTATTCCAAACCAAATATGTTTAAATATGTCTCTGTGATCAGTGGATGGCTGAAGACTAGTTTTTTTCAGGAATTTGTTTTAGGCTCCTTAAAAACCAAACTCACCACTAGTAAGTCAATGATGAATCATAGTGACCTCCTGTAGGTTTTCCAAGCCTATAACTGTTTATATGTGTCGAAAGACCAGTCTATCTCCCACAGAGTAGAGCTGTTGGTGTTTTCGAACTGCTGACCATGCACAATGCACCCAATATGACCACTACACCCCTAGGGCTCCATGGTCCACTCAAAGCAGTGGCTTCTGAAGAGATCTGCTGGGTCAGTTCAATTCAAGGTAGAGAAGTCAGCTCGGAAGGTTATGGCAACTGTTTTTGATATTCCAAAGGGGTCATCTTGATATATTTTCTTGAAGGACACAGGATGATCTCAGAGGTAAATTATGAAGATTTTTAAAAACAAAATTGAAAACTGCATTTCTGAGAAAAGGGCCAGGAAAGCGGCATCATGGATTATTGTTTTTTGGGGGGAGGGGCAGTTTCTACCAGGATAGCACTTCTACTCATTCTTTGAGGGTAGCAGGGCTGTCCTCCAATAATTTCGGAAACTCTTACTGCAGCCACCCTATCTCCCTGATCTTGCCCCTTCTGACTTCATTTTGCTCCCCAAACCCAAAGAACATTTCAAAGGAAGTGGGCTGAAGTTCCTTAAGAATGCCAGAACTGCCATTTTGATGTTACTATTGAGGAGTTCAGAAATCTTTGGGGAAACTTTAGAGAAAGAGAAACACCACCCTCTGAAGTATCTAGCTCTAGATTGAGGATGTTGAGAAACAGTAGCTTCACATTGTGATGCTTTTGGTTTAATTAAGATTTCTACTATTTTATATGGGAGAAAGAAGGGGCTTTCTACTTCTGTAAAGAGTTATAGTATCAGAAACCCACAGGGTCGCTAGGTATTGGCATCAACTTGATCCATAGTCAATGCAATCAGTTTATAGCACTACTTGCTGACACAGCCTTATCACTTCCCTTAGGGTTAGACTACAAAGTGCTAGGAGATTTGAGAGATTTACAGAAGATCGTATTATTAGTAAGGGAACGAAGCAAGATTGACGGTGATATTTTGGATTGCATATCCTCTTAACCAATCTGTCAAAGTACATCTCCTTATAGAATAATGCTGGGCCATTGCTTTTTGAGAAACTGAAGGTGTGTGAGTACCCATCTGTTTCTTGGCCATTTTTGTACTTGTATTTGCATGTTGCTATTGATTTGGGTGCAAAACAAGCGTTGCCTGAAAGGCGAATCGCAGGCAGATCATAAACAATTTTTCCAGATTTTTTCCCTCCAAGGCTGCTCAAGGAGATTACGTAACAACTGCCACGAGGGCTGGTTCTCACTGATAACAGCCTTGTCAAGGCCAGATAAGGCTAGAAATTCACAAACACTTACAGGTTAGGAATTCAAAAGAAAACATCATTTTCATTTTTGTTCTGTGATTCAAAATGCTTCTATGATAAAAATAAACACAGACTAGTGGAGACTAACATCAAGGACAGCTAGACACATCCAAAGAAAAGAAATCCGACAGGGGTTTGAGATGTAAAGGACTAGAACATTCATAAAATGTGATGATTTTCATTGCCTCTACCTACTTTAGGGAATTTCCTGGTGAAGCAAATGCGTAAGTGTTCTTTAATTAGTAGCCAAAAGAATGTCAGGTTCCCCTTGTAGAGGGGTCTCGGGGAGGAGACGAGCCAGTCAGGGTGAGATGTAGCAACGATGAAAAATACGACGTTCCTCTAGCTCCTAAATGCTTCCTTCCTGCCCCCACTATCATGACCTGAAATCTACCTTCAAGGGCTCATGAGGGAGGGGAGAGTGGGGAGGGAGGGGGAAAATGAGGGCCTAATGCCGGGGGCTTAAGTGGAGAGAAAATGTTTTGAGAATGATGAGGGCAATGAATGTACAAATGTGCTTTACACAATTGATGTATGTATGGATTGTGATAAGAGTTGTATGAGCCCCTAATAAAACAATTTAAAAAAAAGAAAAAAAGAATATCAGGTTCCCACCCACCCAGAGGCACCGCTGAAGAAAGGCCAGGCTATCTGTTTCCAAAAGGCCGTAGCCTTGAAAACCTTTTGTATTTACACATGTCTACTTCGACTCTAACACACATTGGGTTATCATGCACTGGAATCAATTCCATGGCCCCTGACTTGTTTATTTACCTGCTGTAGGATTGGAGGCAGAACTCAGAATTACTTCCAGTCATGTGTCCCCAGCACAGTGAATGGAAAAATTAAGATGCGTTGTTCATTTCTGTTTTTTGGGGGGTGGGGTTCTGTTTCTTTATAAAAGTGGAAAGATTATTTTAGATAACTTCTTTTACTTCTGATGATACAGTGAAATCAGTCTGCTGTGTGATTGGCATCTGCAGTGACCTCTAACATGTGCAGAGCTTAGGAGGAAAAAGTAACTTGAAAAAAGGCCTATTTCACTTTCTGCCACACCAACATATTCGTCTAGCAAGAAAGCACAACCACTTGAAATTCAAGTCATGATACCATAATGAAGTGTCAATCTCAGCTGCATGATGCATATTTTATATTCTATGGCCTTAAATGTCTCTAAATATATAAAATGACGTTAGTAGATATTTTTGCTAGTCATTTCCTAATGAAAACATATTGCACAAACTATTTAAGACAATTGAATGTATAATCATTTTACATAGTGTAAATAATCTGGTGAGAAAGTAGTAGAAATTACCATGATGCATTTCCCTATAGTACTCAATTGTAGTCTTACATTTTCAATGAGGATGATGCACTAGTGGTGATACATTCTCACCTTTTCGTTTTTAACAATTTATTTTATTACAAAAGTCACCTGGACTAATGACTTTTTTATTACATAGTCATAGATCTGATAAATAATTAATTCATTTATTAAAAAAATAGTCATGGTAGGTTTAATTCATTTATTAAAAAAATATGACATGGTAGGTTTAATTTTACTTCTTTTGCTGTATAATTTCTTCCAGTGGCAAAGTACTATTTTTAAATAAGATTCCATCTTTTATAAAAACATTTTCTACTTTAAGGAATCTGACTTAATCTTTCATCTACCATGTCAGTAAAAATATAATAACTGTGTAGAATATTCTTGGACTCAGAAGACAGTTTTCTGATTTTCTGTTGAGTTGATTCTGAGTCATGGTGACTCCATGAGTTACCAAGTAGAACATCTCTGTAAGATATTCTTGAACGTACTCTATATAGGAACAGACCACCAAGGCTTTTCTTAAGCATTACCACTGAATAGGTACAAACAACCCCCTTCTAGATCAACAAACAGTTGAATACAAATCATTTGCACCATATCCAGGGGTGTACAGAAGCAGGAGCAATGGGCTCTGTGGAATTGGACATCTGAGGAGAAAGCAAGTTGAAGGAAAGGAAAAGAAAAGAAGAATTACTCCATGCCAGGAAATTTCCTTGGTAATTTATATTCTGTAGTTTACTTATCAAAATGGCTCTCTACGGAAATTATTAGCAATAATTTTTAAAGAAACAAAACAGCCAAAGCAGATAAGCAAATGTCTAGTCACTCAATTTTTATGTGGCAGAGAAGAGACTTGACCTGAGCCAAGAGTAACTTCAAATCCTCCCATGTGGAAAAGGCTGAGGCACTCACCAGAGTAGAAAGTCATGGTAATAGTATACGTATTAGTTTGGTGAGTAGCCACTAGGGTCTTCGACTTTGAGGAGTGGCTATCTAAGGTATGACTGTTGGTCTTTAACCATCCTGAGGAAAGAAGAGTAATGAAAATCAAAAGACCCATGGAAACAATATTCCAGTGGACTAATGGACAATGCGAACATGCATCTCCATAACTCTGAGACCAGAAGAACTAGATGACTACCCATGACGACTGCCAATTAGATGGTCCTGGATGGAGTGGGACAACAATGCGTTCAAACAAAACAAAACAAAAACACCTCAAAAACATAAGAGAAACCAGGCTTCTTGGTTAGATAGAAACTGGTGGAACTCTCAAGACTATGGCCCTCAGTTATCCTTTAGATCTGGAACATTACTCAATGCTGTATAAGAAGAATCAATCAGTTAAGGTCAAAAGGGAAGAATTCACCCAAGGCAGAGCTCAGATAGGTAGGAAAGAAGAAGGAATGAAAAAAGAAAATAGATTACAAGGAACTATATGTGACCTCCTCCCTGGGGGACAGACAACCGAAAAGTGGGTGAAGGGAGACGTCGGACAGGGCAAGATATGACAAAATACCAATTTATAAACTATCAAGGGCTCATGAGGGAGGGGGGAGCGGGGAGGGAGGGGAAAAATGAGGACCTAATGTCGGGGGTTTAAGTGGAGAGAAAATGTTTTGAGAATGATGTACAAATGAGCTTTACACAATTGATGTGTGTATGGATTGCGATAACAGTTGTATGAGCCCCTAATAAAATGTTTAAAAAGAAAAAAGAAAATACATGGAGGAAGTAGGATAAGTGCTGGTACACTGAGAGGACTGTAATGGATGAGTTGAAACAAAATGTGTATGAATTATTGTATGTGAGATTGATGATTTGTTTTGTTTAACTTCATCTAATTTACAATAAACAAGGTTTTTTTTAACAAAAGGAAAGTTGTTGGTGATTGGAATGGGGAGCCTATAATTGGAATGCTTAGAAAACTCAATGACTGAAACCAGAGTCTGGAGTTTTGCTTCCTCATGTGATGAGTTCAAATGTTTGTCCTTCTAGGTTAAGGACTTAGTAGAATTGCATGTACAATCATATTAGACAACAGCTTGGAATTGTGAACCTAGCTCAGGGGTCAGCAAGCGTTTTTATGGAAAAGTCCAGACCCACTGAAGATAATTTCTACTTAATGGGTCATATGTTCACCACTGTAAACTACTCAACTCTGCAACTGTAGCATAAAATGATGAGTAGATAATATATAAATGAATGTGAATGGCTGTGTGTCATTAAAATTTTATTTATGGACATTGAAATTTAGATTTCATATAATCTCTGCATATGACAATGTATTTTCCTTTCATTTCTCCCCATCATTTAAAAATGGAAACATTTTTTTAGTTTCTACTTGCCAAAGACTCCAACACTTGGTGACCAGATTTGTGTCAGAGTAGATCTGTGCTTTATAGGATTTTCGATGGCTGATTCCTCAAAATTAGATTGCCAGACTTTTCTTCCAAGGTGCTTCTGGTTGTACTCAATCCTCCACTGTTTCAGTTAGCAGCCAAATGTGCTGATTCTTTGAGCCATGCACAAACTTCTTGTAGCTCACAGGACATAAAAAGAAACCTGGGCTGAACTTGCCCCACAAGTTTTATTTTGCTGATCCCAATAGGAACCCTGTAGTAGTGGTTCTATGTTTGACTGCAATCCACATGGTCAGCAGTTAGAAACTACCAGTTGCTCCTGGGAGCATGACTGGGCTTTCTACTCACATAAATAGTTACAGCCTTAGAAACCCACAGGAGTCACTATGAGTCAGCACAGACTTCATGGAAGTGAGTTATACTACCTCATAACGAGCCTTACTAGTTCTGTGGGTTAGGCCAGTGGTTCTCAACCTGTGGGTCATGAGCCCCAGAGGGGTCACCTGATTCATAATGGTAGCAAAATTACAGTTATGAAGTAGCAGCAAAAATAATTTCATGGTTTCCGGGGGTCACCACATCATGAGGAACTGTATTAAAGGGTCGTGGCATTAGGAAGTTTGAGAACCACTGGGTTAGATATTGGGCTGACAATTGAGAGGTCAGTGGTTCAAACTCACCAACTGCCTGACAGGAGAAAGATAAGGTTTTCTGCTCCTGTAAAGATTTGCAGTCTTGCTACAAGTTAGAATTGACTGGAAGGCAGTGAGTTTATACTTGTTCATCACCTAAAGACTCAAAGATATTTTTTAAAGGAAGGAAAAAGAAGTAAATGAAATGGAAAAAATACTATCATAAATAATTGGAGAGATGACTAAAAATAGTTTGGTGATTTGTTTTGCTCTTAAAAAACAACTGATCAAATTCCATCTAACAGAATAGACCAAAGCTTACCTGTATAACATCTTTGTGATATTTAGAAAAATTCTTATCTTTTCTGATCCAAGTATAGGCTCAAAAGCCAAGCTTCAATTGAATTTCAGCCTCACTTTCTCCATTGTCATTTGCTTTAGATCAGGGAATAGAACTCTTCCAACTGTTAGTGGCAGCCCTGATTTTCTTATTATCTAATCATTTAAAATATTTTCCACTTCTCATTTCTGTTTGCAAAGAAAATCTATCTCACCTAACAAGTCTTCCATGAGGAGAATATAAAATATTAACTGTATAACATCTTTATTTTTCATCCAACCACAACCATAAATGATCTTTTATAAATGCTTGGGGAGAGGGGAGAGATAGAGGGGAACAAAAGAAAGGAGTGTTTAACGCACACACACACACACACACACACACACAAATAAATAAAATAACGATTGCTTCATAGGTAACAAAAGTAAAAACAACCTCCAGATTGATTATCCCTAAGATCTAAATATTGGTCTGACTGGCTAAAAAAGGAGGAAAAGCAAAACTAGAGAGGACTTGGAGTCTTTAATGACAAATAAGTTCATTTCAAACATTATAAAAATGCTTAGGGCAACCACATATATTAATAGTTGCTAGATGATACATATTCCATTTTTCTTTCACTTTAGGTAAATCAAATACAGAAAATAATCAGCAAAGAGAAGAAAAGAATGAATCTGATTGAAGAAGAAAAGTATCATGTTTTGGTGTAGATGAAATTAAAAGAATCTAAGAAATTAAAAGATTTTATAGTTTACATATCTTTATCAATATTTTTTTCTTCAACAAAGTTGAAAGATTTGATATTTATTTCTTCTCCCATTGCTAGGTTTAATGTTTAGAAAATAAAAGTAGTAATCATATGCTAATCTACAGAAAGTATCACAGAATTATTGATTCCAATAGACCTACTTTGAAGTTTAAATTCTACTTTTTCTACTATGTAACTTTAGGCATGTTGCTTATATTTAGTGTGCTGTAATTCTTCTTCTGTAAAGGAGGAATCATATTGTCTACTTTGTGGCTGTGGGAGAGAATTGAAGGTATATTTAATAGATTAAATAATAAGTGTCTCATAATAAAGCTCAGAAACAAAGAACAATTGTTGCATAAATATACTATGAATGTTCAAATCATTACAAAAATGGTTAGTATAAGCAAGTCTTATCATGTCCTTGAATTATTGATAATTATCCTTCCTGATATTAATAGGTGCTTTGAGAATTCAAAAACATTTTCAATTACTTATGAAATCAAATGTTCATATTTTCATTTACTTATGGAATCAAATTTTCTCAAAGACAAAATACTTTATATAATTAAAGACATGTTAACAAAATTTTCAGTCATGAAATAAGAATCAATATTTCTTTGCCTGTGCTTATAGTTTTATTGTAATTTGATACAGTAAACTATAACATACCTACTGCAATGAATTTTCTCACCAGTAACTGAAATTTCACCATGAAAACTTATTGAGATTAAGCCTTTACTAATTCAGATCAGTTAATTTCCAATTAACATAGCATAGTAAGACTTAAACAAGTTAATGAGTGATTTTATCAGTTTGGAGATTGTTAGCATGTGTATAGTTAAGGTTTTATATCAACTAGACTGGATCATGTTTCTCAGTGGTTTGGCAATTAATAAACACCTAGTGTTCCCCCATGATCTAACCTTCCACAATATAATCAAAGCCAATTTGTTTGTAAACCTCCATAATGGGATAAAATTAGGGTGGAATATAACAACTCTACTCAGGTTCTAGCTTTGGTACAATGAAAGGAAGTTTCCTCAGAAACTTTTTATTGGCTGGGCCTAGATACTGTACCTGGTTTATCAATTTTTATACTTGAGCCAATTGTCTTTCTTATGGTCTGATAATCCTGGGAGTCCTCAAAGCCGACCATTTGACTTGCCAACTTCAGCTTCATTTGTCTCTGTAGCCAGTAGCCAGTGGTCTTCCTGTTGATCCTGGGTTCATTATCTCCCATAACTCCTCAAGTCGGGAAAAACCTTTAGCTTAATGTCTGACCCATGGTCTTGGAACTTGCCTGCTTCTACAATTGTGTGACCCATTTTCTTGATATAAGCTTCTCTCTATATATACACATATATAAGCATCCCTGGTTTTACTGCGCTAGAGAACCCAGCCTAATATATCATGGAAATGACCACCACCCCACCCCCAAATAAAAACCCAAATACTTAAACTCACAGCCATTGAGTTGATTCTAACTCACTCATAGTGACCCTATAGGATAGGGTACAACTGCCCCTGTGGGTTTCTGAGA
Organism: Echinops telfairi; assembly: GCF_000313985.2. Lineage (NCBI taxonomy): Eukaryota > Metazoa > Chordata > Mammalia > Afrosoricida > Tenrecidae > Echinops > Echinops telfairi. The sequence continues at coordinate 368,190 of NW_022103951.1, forward strand.
CTGTAACTCTTTAATAGGAGAGTGAGAATGAACCACAGCTCTATTTTGAATAGACATAATGATGTGGAATTTAAGACTATTTAATCTCTCTTTGCCCCATTTTAATATGGGGATAATAATATTTCATACTGCACAAATTTATTGTGAAATTAAATGTTAACACCTATAAGTAAAAGAATACTGAACCATACCTTCCCACAAAAAGTCACTCAATGACTGTAAGCTACAACTAGGATTATGATATTCACATGAATGTTCCATAGAAAATTGAATTCCAATTTACAGAAATATAAGTATATCAATGTATCATATTTTTTCTCTTCAATTTGTTCTTTTCCCTTTGTCTTATCAGATTGCACATTTTTTCTTATTCACAGCTAAAATTTAGGAATCATCTGAGGCTTTTTTTTCCATACCTTCCACATTCAACCAATTATCTTGTTTTGGATTCTACATTCTAAATATCTTCTAAATAAGGCCCATTCTTTTCCTATATATTGTCATGTTTATAATTCCCAATGTTCATTAGTTCTTACCTTGATTTTCACATCTGGCTTTGTTGTCTTAAGACTTGAAACTTTTCTCTGATAGCTAGTATCCAAGCTGGTCTTTGATGATCATTGCCTCCTTTACTCATGTTCTTGTGGAAGGAAGCTGCTCCCACTTTGAATCAGTGTTTTGACATGTGTGTGTGTATGTGTGTCTGTGTTTGTGTGTGTGTGTGTGTGTGTGTGTTTCCCTCCTGGCAAATATAAGACAGAAGAATTGATGATGTTTGACATTCAAGGCTTGGTTTAAATGACATTGTAATTTCTCTCTTGATCTCTGAAACTGGTCATTATATTATGAGGTCAGTGACACAGTGTTGTAGAATGACCTATCTACCAAGAACCTGAGGCCAATGGCTACAACCAACAGGAACTTGCCAGTCACATGGGTTACCATAGAAGTGGATATTCTCTTCTTAGGTGCCATCAAGTCAGTTGTGAATCATAGCAGCTCTACGTACAACAGAACAAAGCACTGCCCAGTCCTGTGCCATCTTCACAATTGTTCTTATGTTTGAGCCCATCACTACAGCCACTGTGTTAATCCAACTTGTATAAAGTATTACTCTTTTTCACTGCCCTTCTACTTTACTAAGCATGATGTCTTTCTCCAGGGACTGGTCTCTCCTGACAATGTGTTCAAAATACCTGAGACAAAGTCTCACCATCCTTGCCTCTAAGACGCATTTGGTCTGTACTTTTTCCAAGACAGATTTATTTGTTCTTTTGGCAGTCCATGGTACTTTCAATATTCTTCTCTAGCAACATAATTCAAATGCATCGATTCTTCCTCAGTCTTCCTTATTAAATGTCCAATTTTCATACGCATATGAGGCAATTGAAATCAACACCATGACTTAGGTCAGGGACACCTTAGTTCTCAAAATAACACCCTTGATTTTCAACATTTTAAAGAAGTCTTGCACAGAATAGTAAGCCATATGGTTTTCTGATTTAAAGGGGCCAATACAAATCCACTTCAGGTCACTAATACCTACAATGTTCATTTTTATGTGTTTAAGTTAATATTTTTACAACTTCCAAGCTCCCTAGATTCATACTTGTATATTCCAATTTACGATTATTAATTGATGTTTGACGCTGTTTCTTCTCATTTGGGGTCATGCCCCATCAGCAATTGAAAAACTCAAAGACTTTGTTTCCACAGGCTTTCCTCCATCCATATCATTATGGTCGACTCTACTTTGAGAAGGCAGTTCTCCCTCAGTCATATTTTGAGTACCATCTGATCTGATAATCTTATCTTCTGAACCTATCTAATAGAGTGTTCTGCTTCTTCTCATGAGGCTTCCACTATCAGATAATAATTAGATTCTATTCATAAGATTTTCCATGTCCAATTCCTGAGAAGAGGGAAACCTCTTTCATCTCTGAGGCAGTTGCATAATCTCCTGTCAACTTGAGTGAAGGGGTGGAGTCTAGACTGTCAATCAAGTGATAGCCATTGAAGACTCTGTGTGGGCTTGACCTTCTCCTGGTGGTTCTGGGAACTCCTGTCTTCCTCCCTGGAGGTGTGACACACACTCTCTCTCCTTCATATTCTTGATGGCAAGTCAGATGGAACTACACTGATGGAGCCAGAGCCCTGGAGCCAGCGCCCTGGAGCTGGAG
>NW_022103951.1:373675-376105 GCF_000313985.2 Echinops telfairi
GGGAAGAGAAATTTGTACATATCGTAGTACAGACAGAATTTTCTTAAAAATATTGATATAGTAGTAGGCATATCTTAGCCCTGAGACCACTAATAAAAATCTAGTCAGTAATGCATTGAAAATATAAAAATATTATCGTTTACAAATACTAATTTAAAATGTTTATTTCAGTTGTTTGCTTACACATTTATTTTTACCTGCAAAATACCACCGAAGATCAATCCTGTATTCAGTCTTTCAAACTATACGGGTAAAATTGAAGGATGGATGAAAGTCATTACTAAATAATATATATATACAAGGCCATAGTAATAAATGACAGGTGAGGAAAATCCTGGAAACATATATTGGAAATTCTAAAACAGTACTGAATTAGTTATTTTCAAGGTACAACAGAATTGCTGTAGCTGTACTTAGAACATCGCAAAAAAAATTTTGAGAGACTTTCACATTTTAGCACATTCAACAATATAGTTTCCTTATAGATTCAGACAGACTAATAAACATTGCCCACATGAAACACACCTGTTCCTTGAACACATATATTAATCTGTATTCAAAACACTCAATAAATAGAAAGTTGAAATAACATCAGTTTAACAACTCTGCTTCATTTAATTATTTGTCTGTACTTTAGGCTATTTAAGATGCTTGTAACTTGTTGAAAGTCACCTCTGGATATAACATTAGTGTAATGCACTGAATACAAACACATTGTGTAGCTATCGTATGGTTCTACTTTTTTTATTCACATAGAAATTATTATGGAATTTAGCTATCATGAGATACAAATTTTTGCCATCTATATCATGGTTTCAAATAAAACCAGTTGTAAAATAATGTGAATTAGAACCATTTGTTAATTGCACTTTGATTCACATGTTATTTTAAATATTTATCTATATACATTCATACCTTTATATATATATAGTGGGAGAAATGGATCTGCTTCTTTCACTTATGCACTACACAGGGCCATATAGTGCCTGGTACAGAGTTAGTACTTAATAAATATTTGATGAATTAATTGAATGAGGAAATGAGCAGGAAATTACTTGCATTTAACTTGGTTTCTTTATAGTCTTAATGATTATATAGTGATAATTAAAATAACCAAATATTAACCACAAGACATTCTTTATGAGTAAATACAAAACATTTTCTTAGGAGAGAAGATTTTCATTTAAATTGGTTTATTCAGCAACTAATCATTGAGTGCTTACTATATACCCGGAAAACCCCTTGAGAATAATTTCTAGAAAATAAAGTCCAGGTACAGGTTGTCAGCACTTTTCACAACCAGAGATTGGAAAGGCTCAATTGTATGGGAATAGCTCTGGTGGCATATTGGTAATGTAATGGACTGCTAGCCACAAGATCTGCTGTTCGAAAACACCAGCTACTCCACAGAAGAAAAACAGGACTTTCTACTTCTGTAGAATTAGTTTCAGAAACAATTTTTTTGTTTATTTCTGTGGTGAGGGGATGGATATTTGAGCATAAAGGAATCTTGGTAATGCAGAGATGAAGCATTGAGTTGCTAACCCCAACACTGGCAGTTCAAACTTACCAGCTGTCCCCAGGAGAAAAATGCGGCTATATGACCCCATCTAGCTTTACAGTCTTGGAAACACCAAGCAGCAGTTCGACTCTGTCTTAGAGGATCATTATGAGTTAGAATCCACCCGAAGGCAGTGGGTTATGGTTATTTTGGTTATCTATATCTATATATATATAATGTTAAGCACACATACTATATATGAGCGTGCTATGTATTGTGTGGTAGATATTCAAATAATAGTGTTTTCAAAAGTTCATGGAAAATAGAATTTAAAGATAATGAGAAATTTCCACAAACTTTTTGAAGTCCATTTATATGTATTGTTTTTAACTATACCTAGTAATCATAAATTTACTATATTTGTTTTGGTGCAAATATTGAAAAGGGGAAAGCAATAAAATTTAGTTCAAAGATACAAGATAGGTGATTGGAATAAGCATGCTTTCATTATGGAAGAGTCCCCAAAGTCAACATGCTTGGCAGGAGATGATTTTACTTACAGTAATTGGTTACTTTGCACTGACTGGGGAAGGATGAAGAAGAAGGAAGACAAGACTACAGCTTCTATCAGAAACAATGTATGAGCCCCCAATAAAATGATTGAAAATTAAATAATACAATATCATTTTATTGGGGGCTCTTACATCTCTTATAACAATCCATATATCAATTGTATCAAGCATATGTGTTCATATGTTGCCATCATTTTGTAAACATTTACTTTCTATTTGAGCCCTTGGCATGAACTCCTCTTTGTTTCCCTCCCCCCACCCTCATGACCCCTTGATAAATTATAAATTATTATTATTTTCACATCTTACACCAACCACTGTCTCCCTTCCCCCATGGTTTCTGTTGTTCGTCCCCCT
>NW_022103951.1:376898-383687 GCF_000313985.2 Echinops telfairi
ATAAGTGCACACCTATGTTTATGCCTCTATCCATAGCTTTGTTTCCTAGATCTTTCCTCTGTTTTCTTTTGCCTTCCTCCTGCCCCACCATCACACTCTCCCTTCTTCTGCCTTTTAGTGATTCCTCTCAACTAGACTGCTGTTGTTCCAACACCCCCAAGATCTCTATGTCTTCCTCGTTGTTGATTTTAATTCCCTAGTTGTTCCCCTGTCTATGGCATTGCTCACCTCTCTCTTCGCCCACCTCCCCCTCCCCCAAAGTCCCTCTGGAACCATCAGTCTGTTGCTTTCTCCTCTAGCTTGTTTACCATGCCTATGTTATATAGGTAGGCACAACCAACAATAACGGAGTCACACCAAACAGAAACAGAAGATTGAATAAATAGAGAAAAAAGAAGGGGGAAAAAAGATAATAATACCTAGTGGAAAAAAAGCATACGTAATTCCAGGCCTGTCTGCTGAACTTTATGACTATCTCCCCACTGCTCCTGTGAGAATTTCGGGCACTGCCTCTCCTAGACTGAAGTCTATTTTGGGGGCTCCTCAGGGGCTTTGTGACTTTGTTTTGCTCCACTTGATGATCTATTATGTTCTCTTCTTGGTTCGCCCCAATGTGGGGTATTCAGACTGGACTCACTCCCTGCCGTGTGTTCCCAGTATTGTCCTGGTTGCAGTATGCTTCAGTGAGGGGACATCATGCCTTGAGCTGTTGTCGGCCCTATAGTCCTCTTTGTGCCTTCATGGCTCTGTGCAGGGATGTCATCCTCTGGGCTTGGTGTGCTGATATTGGGGCTAGCCCTTTCTCTCTCTTTTTCCTTCTTGGTTTGCTTCTGTGTGGGCATGGCAGGCCGGCCCCCTCTCCCCAACCTGTAGGTTTAGTGTTGTCCTCTGTAGCACGTACTTCTAGGGAGGGCGTAAGTTGGGCTCTGATTAGTGCTGTCCCTGTAGCCCACTCTGTTCATGAGTTGCTCCAGGTGGTTACATTGCCCTCAAAGTTTGGTGCGCTGCGATGGGAGTCTGCATGCTCACTCTCAATTCTGTGGAGACATAATCAATACTCTCCCCCTGACAAAGTCAGTGCCCTGCTCCCCAAGTGACATCCACCCCCCTTCTTCCTTTTCTCCCAACCCCTTCCCCCCTTTCCCTTCTTTGTATTGGAATGACATGTACATCCTTGGGTTTGGTCTGCATCCCACCAGACTACCTGTACCTCAGCCCATATAGTGTGAGATAAGTGGCTTTTCTTCTATTCCAACTGTGCTGATTACACTTACCTCAGGGGACTCCTATTGTACTTGTCCTTTTGTGATTTAGCCATGGTTCTTATATGATATATGAGGGTGCTGAGTTTATGCATCTGTGAGTATGGTTCCATTATGGAGGGTCTTTCCTACCAGGCTGTTGGATAGGAGTGGGGTGAGATGGAAACCTCAATCACATCCCTTGTTTCCTTGAGGGCATCTTTAAGATCCAACTTTGTTTTCCTTGGGTATACAATGATTCCACCATGCAGTTCTAGACACATTATGTCACCTGGAAATCCAGACTTCTATTTTTCTGACAGCTTTGGTAGAAGCAAGAAGACCTACCCTGTTAGTCAGTGGTCTAGAGAAACAAAACCAGTGATAATCATACATGATCAAAAGAACATTATATCCAGAGGTAATTCGATGTTAAGAAGATATCCCAGCCCAGGACAACTCAAGATCCTAAGTCCAATGCTAGGCAGGGTCCTCTACAGACTCAAGTCAATGATGCAGACAGGTGAAGTGAGATGCAGGAAGATCACAGGCTAGTGGATGCAGCATCACATGGCAGGGTGCTGACAGCTCCCAGATTGGCTCCCAGAGCCAGCGGCCCACATGGGGTTGCCCAGGGAGGTTGACACAGAGTCCCAGTAAGCAGGGACAGAGAAGAGACAGAGTGGAAGAAGTTCCCACTGTCTCTCTTGTAGAAAAGCCACAGAGGTTTCAGTCTGTGACCTGACTGATAGATTATACTCCACCCCTACACTTTAATACAAATTGTAGTTGACATAAAATCTAACTACCACACCTGCTGTGGCTTGTGAACATTTTTGGCTCCTGGCCTTGGACCCTGCATTTGGTTTGCCTCTGCCTGACCCTCAGATTTTGGATTGAATATCACCCACCACCAAATGTGAGGTTCCCTCCAAGTTTCATGATTTTCTGTGGGATGTTGCCACAAATCCCAGAATCCAGTGATGTGAGCGAATATAATCAAGGGAGGAGTGGGAGGAAATGGAGGAAAGTAGTATCTCAGAAGGGTTGGATCTCTGATTCATTAGAACTCATCTGGTATTCATTTTTACAAAATAAATTATTACCACCGATGGCAGTGAGAGACTCCTTCTGACAACTGAGATGCAGCAGTATCTACTCAAACAGGTAGCAAAATTGACTAAACTTTCATGAGAGTATTTGAAATCACCATGAACCCTCTTCATAACCACTCATAACTAAATCATGTGATCTACCAGCATCTTTGTCCCCATTTTCATACCTAGATCCATCAGGGAAAGAGAAAATATACCCAATCTGCATGGTCCCACCCAGTCGTTTTGTGGGAATTATAAAGGCTCTGGCTAAAAAAGGGCCAGATCAAGTAACCCACTGCACCACAGAGAGCAACCTCCTTCTTTAAACTGCAGCATCATACCCAATACCCTTAAACGATGATTCTTGGCTGCACTCCATTTTATGTACTAAATGGATTCTTTTAACCATTATAAAAATTGTCATCTAATTAATTAAATCTTTTATAAAATATATGCCAAAGCTTTTACTTTAGAGAAATCAACATCCCTTAGAAAATAGCTTAGTTCTTTACCGTGGTTAGGGGCTTGTCTCTGCTAAATATTCCTCCTGGTTTGGCCCTGTTATTATATATCTTTTCTTAAAAAGATCACAGAAGTAGAGTCCCAAGTGATAGCATGGCAAAGAGGAAAAAGTGTATGTCCAATTTCATCGATAGTGTGTGGGATTTTAAAAGCCTATCTCAAAAATAGGCAAGCATCTATATGATATAAGAAAAATAATAACATGCAGACTAAGACACTCATAATAGTGATCAAAAGGAAAAGTTGTGGAAGATACCCCCATGTCTCAATGCTTGGCACATGAGATATTTCTGCTGAGGTTGTACGCTGAGCTCCACTGTGTACTGCACTAACAGCCCTGAAAAAGGAGAGGTAGGAGAGCTGAGCTCATAACTGAATGGGTTAATCTGTACTCACTCAGGGAGGATGAGGAGAGAGAACGCAGAACTGAAATGGCTCTCAGAAAGAGTACCTTTGCACTAGCTGTCCCTATCCTTGAAAGATAAGTAAAACCAATATTGCAAAAATGCTTGTGTAGGCTAGCTCCAGGACAGGATGTCTATAGATGAACTGATGTATGAGTTACAGTTACTGATGTATGACTAATGATTATTGTGTCTCTAAACTTCAAAAATTTTGTGGAAAATTTTCATATTTTTAATTCAGTTTTTTTCATGAATTTTTGAAACTCCCCTTGCATAAATACCTCTTGTGTTCTGTACTTTGGAGTAATTTGTGTTTTTAGAAATTGTTGCCCAACTGCAGTTGTAATATTGTTCAATAAATATTGTTGCTTTTATTTTGGCAGAGTATGTATTCTTACTCTTTGATACTATTCACCCCCCAAAAAAATAATCTATAAAATGAGTATCTTTAAAAAAATGATGGCTTTATTTTTATATAGGTTAAGTTTAGTGCTGACTATCTGAAGGAGAGTTAACACAATTTCCCTTCCAGTTAGGCTATTTGTGATCTCTCATAGACATGGCTTATTTGTAAGTTTCTTTCTTTAAACTAAAGCTTCAAGAGTTTCTCTGCCTTTTGATACTTCATATCTATGATGCGATCATGCCTGGCAACTTCTCTTATTCATTAATTTGGTTTAATTGATCAATGATACCTTTGCTAATAAATCCAGAGATCACTATTGAGATCGCTTATGCACTAACCAGCAGGGAGCTATCATTGTAAATTGAATGTAATATAAAAAGAAGCTAAGAGGCAGGGTTGAATAAGGCACTAAGCCAGATTCATTCATTTGTGCGATCTACTTTTTAAAATACTTACTACAGTACGTTTTAGAAATCACAAAATCCATTCCTTTCAAGAGCACACACCCGTAATTTTACTGAGTATTGCAACTATCACGATAAACCAGTTTTAGAACCATTTTATTTCTCCAGTAAGATTCCACAGGTCCCCTTACAATCACTTCTCACCACCATCACTACCATTATACCCAGGCCTCAGATAACCACCAGACTGATTTCTATCACTAAATTTGATGACAATGAACCTTTTATATAAATAGAACAAACACTATGTGGTCCAATTATCTGGCTTCTTTAAGTTAGCATGTTTGATGTTCATTCACAATACAGAATTTATAAATATTTTCTTACTTTGTGTTGCTTAATAATGTTCCATTGAATCAATATGCTACATTTTGTCTACCTGTTCAGTGGTTGATGGACATTTAGGTCATCTCTAGCTTTCAGCTTCTGTGAATGAACTGAATTCTCAAACCACATTTTGAAGCAAGCATTCCTCAGTATTATGTAGACAATACTGAGGACCACTGAGAGCCAACCATATGCAGAGGAAATGAGACTAGGGGCCTGTCCTTTTTTCAAACCTAATCATTTTTGCATGACAATGTATTTGTCTAGAAATCATGAATTGGGTACCTTGTAAGTATGATTGATGTGTGTACTCTGAATTCTGTGAGGATATACATAATAGAAATTAATGTAGGTTTGAGTTAAGTTCTCTAGATATCTAAGTTCAGATACTACCAAAAGGAAATACTGAAATCAAACTGCAGTGTCCTTTAAGTGTTTGTTGGAGAGGCACTAGGTAAAGCTCATGCTGTGCCAAATAAAACCAAAAAGGTCTTTCTTCTACCTATTTGTCCAACAAGAAAGAAAAGGCTAGGCAAAGATTATGATGGGATTAACCATACACTGATTCTTCCACTGCCTGGATACTCTAAATTAATTTGTTATTAGCTGTTTCAGAGCTACCATCTCTTCTGACTGTTCTTTAAAGGCCCTAGCAATTAACTACTCAGCCTTTGATGAAAACACCACAGCTGAAAAAACACCAATGTGGATTGGCTCGAGTACTTATTCAGTTTTACAAGAAAAGAGAAGAGAAGACTATTCACAAAGTATCATTTCCTCTCACCCTGCTTAGGCTTCTGGGATCACATCCAAAGGACCTAACCTGACTATGTATCTGTCCATTAGGGAATTACTCTAAGAAGGAATAGACTCAGAGCCTGTTTGCTCATCTCAGCAGGAAGAGTTGAGTTACTTTCTGACCAGAATCACTGGGTAAAACCAGTGGTTAAATAATTTAGGAGCCTTGGTGGTTCTATGGGGTAAGCAACGGATTGCTAGCTGCAAGGGCAGCAGTAGAAACACAGCCACTCCATGGGAGAAAGGTGAGGCTATCTGCCCTAAGAAAGATTTACACCTTCATAAATTCTTTACGTGGATACTATGAGTTGGAATCAACTTGATGGCAGGGAGTTCTTTTAGTTTCGTGAAATAAAGTTGAAAATGTCATTGGTCATGACATTGGTCAATAACATTGAACTGCAAAACTCAAGCTCAGTTAACTAAAGGCAAAACCACAATAAGAGTTTTGCATTTCACTCGGCCATATTGATTAATAATACAGTCCATATTATCTTCTAATTATCAGCTTCAGATAGTTTCACATACAGGCTCAAATCCAAAAGTGCTCTTACATACTGGCTGTATTTGACAATGAAATTGGTGATGCTTCATTCTCCCAGACATTCCATGACTCTAGGGGTTGTGGCCAAATCCTCAATCTTCAGTCTACATTGTCTTCCCCCACTAATCTACTCACTCATCATCTTCACCAATAATTACTGGCTTGGCTTTTTCTGGATTAAGATTATTCAATACACTATTCTTGATGCAGACTTAGTTGAAAATGCAGCACTCTTTGAAAGGAATTCAGGGGAATATGAATATTCCTCAAGGAGCAATGAGCCTATTGTTAATTGGAAAATAGAAATATGCTTATATGCTTCTGTGTTTGAGACAGCTAAGAGCAAATAAATGCACAATTTGCTCCCAAAAATATATGTGTATAAATGTACTTTATGTTTATTGTTGTTGTTAGTTTCCATGGAGGAAATGCCATGCCATTATGACCCCATCAATGCAGAATAGAACAGGGCTCTACTTACCTGTGTGGTTATATATTTCAGGAAGTGTTTAAATCCTTTATATAACAAATTATAACAAAATAAATTAATTTCATCAGCAGACAGATATGTGCGTGATCTCATTTCCTTTTCAAAACAGAACAGGTTAAATGACTTACAAAATTAAACTTTAAAAATCTTCCAAACGATCAGAAATTCTATCAGAATATTGTCCTAAAGTTAAGTTGTTATGGAGTCATATCTATTAATTATGTTTCTTCTAACCTTAATAAACTAGTGCCTAGGATTTCATTAATACAAGAATTTTGGATCTGGCTGCATTTATTTTTTGAAGCAATTTATTTTAGTAATGAGAAATATCGCTTAACAATATTTAGGGAGCACTCATTTAACAGGCTAATATTAATAAATATACCAGTACCCAAACAATTCAAGCCCATATGTCCAGATCTTCTCCCAAAAGAAAGATTTTATATGTAAATATATTTATATAAGAGTGTGGGGAAACAGATCTACGTGCATATAT
>NW_022103951.1:384790-393851 GCF_000313985.2 Echinops telfairi
AAATGGTTGTATGTATGGACTGTGATAAGAATTGTATGAGCCCCCAATAAAATAATTTTTTAAGAAAAGGAAGATTTTATACAAGGTTCTGCACCTTCCTTTGCGGTATCCAGGAAAAGCTGAGCCCAAGGGTTAGGTTGGTTGTGTTCATTCCTTTGAATTTTTATCATAACTTTTTTGACCAGTTTAATTCACTTCAGCAATTTGCCAGTTGATTTATCTCTAAAAAGGGGAGGGAAGTTGTTCACTTATGAATAATTCAAAACTTTTGGCTTATAAAATTGTATCTTTGGCTCTCTCCACGGCCAACTGCTTCTTTCAAGTAGCAGATTCAAATTTCTGAGTTTGTATCATGGGTCTGACATCTGGGGGAAAAATAAACCCCAAGATTTACTTTAAACAAACTTTCATTTTCTCTTCACAGGTGCCAGGATTTTCTTTTTATTGTTGTGCATCAGAAGGTAGAGTAGTTACTGTTATCTCCAGATTTAGTGTTCTGGGTTCCTCTTTCTGTGTTGAAGTTTAAAGAGGAATTCAACAGGAACAGAGAGCTGTAAATAAATTACTTAGGATTTAGAGCATCTTAATCATTTTGACAATAGGAATTGTTTTGAAAACCTCTGGTTTTCAAAATATAAGATTCTACACCTTTCCAAAAATAATTTTGCAAGTTAATGTCACACAGATATGCTACATTTCTTCCATCTTTCAAGGTTCAATTTCTAATTGTTTAAAAAATGTATTATTATTAAGATGAAAATTTCAAGCTGGGTAAAACTTCCAAAGTGTCTTTTAGTGGCCTCAAATTTATTTCACTTTTTTTCTAATTAGGAAGGGTATGCATAAACAACTTTTAAAACAAAACGGTGTGAACAGTTTTGTCAGGATTTACCTGCGTTTCACTTGAATGAATAAATGAAGAGGCAATTTCTTTTCTGTACAAATATATATGCGTTAAACTTTAATAGGATTCTTCTAATGTTGGCGTCCTGTCTAAGCCAGTTTCAATTTACTTTAAAAATAGATCAAATTACTTATATTTACATATGCAACATAGTTAGTCTACTCTTTCTCCTTTTTAATACCAATTTGTTAAATAGACCAAGAGTTATCGCCTTCCCATGAGGGAGATCCAATATTGACTCAAGTTTCAAAGGAAGTAGTTTATACAATGGCACTTTCCCTATTAAGACTGCTAAGGGTCACTGTATGTAGAACCTTCTTAGTGATCTTAATTATATCCTTAACTGTTCTTCCAAAATTGTATTTATATGCCACTGATAATAATAGCCTTGGTGGTGTAATGGTTACACATTGGGCTGCTGACCACCAGGTTCCCTGTTTGAAACCACCAACCCCTCTGCATGGGAAAGATGACGTCTTCTACTCCCATAAAGAGTTACAGTCTTGGGAACCCACAAGGGTAATTCTACCCTGTCCTATAGGATCATTGTGAGTCAGAATCTACTCGATGGCAGTGAGTTTGGTTTGGATTTGGAGGTTAAAAATATGGTTAGTAATGAGGTCGAAGCTATACTAAAGTTTTATGCTGTCATTGATTGCTTCTGATAGTTATTGTAACACAATTTGTTCAATTTTACCTTTAAAAAATGTATTCCAGTTTCGGACAGTGCAAGCAAGATTCCAAGGAGATTTGTTAACTGAAAGGCACTGTAGCCAAATGGGCTTGAAAATACATTGATTTTTGTTTTATTTGGGGTAAAAAAATGTTATAGATTTTGATTTGGTTTGTTAGCAGTTTGATGACTATCCTATTTGACACAATTTTTCATTGTTAAATGTAGATTTGCTTGCTCTGGACATAACCCAAATAACCTTCATTCTAGTTACTTTGGTTGAATGCAAAGTTTGGCCACATGTGCACAGAAGGCAGCCAAAAATAATTTGTATCGAAGAAGTAGTTATTATTGCTGGTCCTCTTTTGAGTCTCTAGAATAGCATCAAACAGGATTCATCATTGACCATTTCTGTATGGCCTTCATTGGTTTAAAATAATATACCCAACAACAATAGCAGCTGCAAAAACAAAACAGTTACTGTTGAGTAATTTAGAATGATGGTGACCCCCATGTGTGACAGAATTGACCTTTCCATCATAGGGTTCTTAATGGCAGATTTTGGGGAAGCAGGTCACCGAATCTTTTCCCCAAGGCACTCTCCAGGGGACTCGAACTGCCAACCTTTCAGTTAGTAGCTTAGCACTTAACAATTTGCACCACCCAAAGATCTAAGTCATTGCTGTCTAGCTGACCCCCACTCGCTGCATCCCTGTGTGTCTGAGCAGAACTATGCTCCTTAGGGTTTCAACAGTCCTGATCTTTTAGAAATAGTCTGTAGGTCTTTCTTTCATATATGTGTATTTCGGTGGTGGTTTCTGTGTCAGAGAGTTCACAATCTATTGCCCTGTGAAAAATAAGATAAACCAATCAAACCAAATGAACATAACAAGCTCAATACTAAATCAAACAAAACAACAACAACAAAAGACCCAAACCAACTTTATTCACATTTTTTGTTGGGGCGTGAGAGACAAATAAATGACAAATCTATGTAGTGGTTCTTTTTATACAATGTAGTGACAACTACATTTCATTCCTTGAAGCAAAGTACATTTTCAGGAAATGAAATCAGCCTTTTTGAGGGAGTATTTGAAGCAAGAAATGCTTATTATATAAGGTATGTGGCATATGTGTAATATATGTGCTATATTATAAATGTGCCATTATATGATGTATTGCCATCAAATAATCTTGTGAGTGTTCTATATTTCAGGCAATGGGACCTTTTGACATAGTTCACTTCATAGCAGATCTCATCACGGAGGTGATTGCATTATATTAGATCTCCACTTGGGAGCATTGTTATTGTTAGGGGTCGTTGAGTCAGCAACTCACAGTAAACCTATGTACAACAGATGGAAAAACTGCCTGGTCTTGCATTATCCTCACAATTTTTTTTAGTTTTAAAAATAGATAATTTACATATCATACAATTCAATTTTTCAATTATATTTGAAAGGGTTAGTTGTATAAATATCACCACAATCAATTTTAGGACTTTTTCTTCATTCTTGTACTTATTCTTGTTAACTCCCCATTTTCTCCCAATATCCTCTACCATTCCATCAAGAACCAGTAATCCAGTTACCGTTGATAGGTTTTTCTATTTTGGAGTTCATCTACAGAAAACATACAAAAAGAACAGCCCCAAACCCAACAATGATAAAATAAAACAGAGGGAAACCTCAATCAAAGAGAAAACAGAAGATATTAAAAACTAGAACAAGTTTAAAATGGATCCAAAGGGAGATAAAATGAGAACGTGTTCAACTTTAAACTAAATGTATCTGCAATTATCCACTTTCCAATGCAGTGTGCCTGATAGCAAGACTAGGCACTTCTAGGGTCTATGGTCAGAGAAGATTCACCAGATGCTTAATCCATGTGTGTTTCCCGTTCCCTTTTTAAAAAAAGAACTGAAACAACTTTTTAATGGCTGAAAAGGGAGATGAAATAATTGCATTTTAACCTAACCACATCTGCCATAGTTGACTTTACAAAGCTCTCTGACTGATAGCAAGGCTAGTCACAACCCTCACCTATGGTCAGAGGGGATTCACCCAAAGCTTAATCCATGTGTGAACCCTGCAAGTGGATTTTGGGGTTGTATTGTCGGCCATCACCTTCTTCAAATCAAGTGTTCACAATTTAAGCTCTGATACCATGCCTTTCTTTAGATTTGCATTACATTATTTACAGTCCTTGGATCACCCAGGCTGGTGTGCTTCTTTCATGTGAACTTAGTTGATGCCTCACTCAGATGGCTGCTTGTTTGAAAACAAGTGTATACGACCCAAGACACAATTCTTTTTGATGACTGGGCACAATCTAATTTCTTCACAAACTTTGCAATAGTAGCTACATCTTCAGTGATTTCTTCATGCGGTTGAGCATCAAGCAGGGCCAGGTCATAAGAACTACTTGTTCTTAGCTTGGGGCTAGAATTAAGTATAAGCTCCAAAACAATTCCTGCATGTATGGTTTATATATGTCTCTGGTTCACCTTAGAGATATCATTGTCATTTTATTTAGAGAACATTATTTACCATGCCCCCAAGCAGGCGTCCTCAAACTAGGACCCACAGGCCACATGCGGCCCGCCAAGACATTTATCCAGCCTACCGGATGTTTTTACCCTGTTTGTTTTTTCACTACAAAGTAAGATATGTGTAGTGTACATAGGAATTTGTTCATAGTTTTTTTGTAAACTGTAGTCTAGCCCTCTAAGGTGTCTGAGGGACAGTGAATTGGCCCCCTGTTTAAAAAGTTTGAGGACACCTGCCCCAGAGGTACCATTTTCACTGTCATAAAGTCATGACAACCCATAGCTACCTCATAGGGTAGGGTAGAACCACTCCCATGAGTCTCTGGGCCTCCAAATTGTCACAGGAGCAGAAAGTCTTATCCTTTCCAGGTGGAGCTGGCTGGTGGTTTCGAACTGCTGATTTTGCAGTAAGTAGTACAATGTATAAACACTACACATTGAGATAGTGCCATTAGTTTAGCCAGTAGTATAGAATTTTAAACCCTCTTGAACAAATGAAATTACATGAGTATATGCCAGCTATGGACAGCAATACACGAATTGTCGATTTGTACAGATCAAACACTGAAGTGACGGACACTACTTACTCAAACAATGAGGGTTGGTCAATTCTACCTTACAAATCCAGCTAGACCAGAGGATGTACACTGGAAACACAGGGA
Organism: Echinops telfairi; assembly: GCF_000313985.2. NCBI lineage: Eukaryota > Metazoa > Chordata > Mammalia > Afrosoricida > Tenrecidae > Echinops > Echinops telfairi. The sequence goes on from NW_022103951.1 coordinate 389,578, forward strand.
ATCCAGGACAGATTCACCCCTCAGGACCAATAATGAGAGTAGAGATACCAGGATGGTGAGGGGAAGGTGGGGGAGAAAGGGGGAACCAATCACAATCACATATAACCCTCTCCCTGGGGGACGGATAACAGAAAGTGGGTAAAGGGAGACATTGGACAGTGTAAGACATGAAACAAATAATATAAATTTATAAATTATCAAGGGTTCGTGAGGGAGGGAGAGTGGGGGAGGGAGGGGGGAAATGAGGAGCTGAAACCAACGTCTCAAGTAGAAAGCAAATGTTTGAGAATGATTATGGCAACAAATGTACAAATGTGATTGACACACAATGGATGGATGTATGGATTGTGTGAGATTTGTACAAGCTCCCAATAAAATGATTTAAAAAAAAAGATACTCAAGTTTCGTATTTTAAAAAAATGAGGGTTGGTAATAGGGGAAATCTTTCAATAGTATTCATTTACAACAGCAGAACCACACCTACCAGATTAATACATGCTATCATGAAGCAAAGAAAGCATTAAAACCATAAGTATGTGGTCATTCTGGGCCACTACTCATTGGGCACCCTTAAGGCAAGAGATTCAAACCCAAACCCAATGTGTCCAAACTCCTCCAGCTCCCTGCCTCTGGACTAGCCATCATCTGCTTCTTCTCACACTTGGGAGTTTCAGCCTCAAGTCCAGTAGGTACAGGTGAGTATGTGGTAAAGCCGCCTTCACTTAGTGGGGTTTCAAAATCGAGTCCTTCTGGTGTGATCTATAAAGGATGTTGCGTGCCTTGAAAGAACAGAGTCTGAAGTCCAAGTAGTAATAGCGCATGGACTGGGTCACTAAGGGCTGCATAAAAACTGTCCATTTGGAGGGAGGGGAAAAATGAGGACCTAATGTCGGGGGTTTAAATGGAGAGAAAATGTTTTGAGAAACGATGTACAAATGCGCTTTACACAATTGATGTGTGTATGGATTGGGATAACAGTTGTATGAGCCCCTAATAAAATGTTAAAAACAAACAAACAAACAAAAAACTGTCCATTTAGGTAAAAGTGTCCATTAAGAACATAACCCTGGGCTTATTCTCCCCTCAGGTCTATAAAAGTACTGTTAGCATTTTTTCTTAGTGGGAAATTGCTCCACCTGGTTTACGCATCAAGAGAGGTGTCATCTCCTACTCTGGGAATATACATGACCACTCCAATTGACTTGAATTTCCAGTAAAGTTCCCTTATCATTTTTGTGTGAGTGTCTGTTGATTTGGGGTGAACTTGGGCTAATATTGTATGACAGCAATTAAATGATCTTCTCCACTTCCCCCATCTTGAGAAATTGGCACCAACCCAGTTGAGTCCTTCTTTGTCAAAGTTTTAAAAAGATTTTCATATGAATGTGGTTATATATGATTCATGGCCAGTAGGCAGCCTCTCCAGCTCCTTGATTGGCAAACCTGATTAAAAGATTGTGTTACCTGACAGCAGAAGCCTGCCTTCATTTGGGTACTTATATTAATTGTAGTGGACTCATAATAGTTTTCCTTTGCAGACAGACTGACTTCACTTAGCATAAGGTTTCCACACCCCCCATGACATGAGGTGTTTCATTGGTCTTTTAAAGGGCTATATAGCGTTCCATTGTGTGTTTGTCTCAAGGTTTCTTTATTTATTCTTCTATTGATGGGCATTTGGGCTGTTTCCCGCTATTTGCTATTGTGAACTGTGCAGAAGTGAACATGGGAGAGCACATATCTGTTCATGTTCTGTTTGTTATTTCCTTGGTGTTTTTGCACAGCAAATGTATTGCTGGTTCCTGAGGTATCCCTCTTCTGAGTTGCTTTAGGTAATGCCATAGTGTTCCTCACAATGGTTGTATATATTTATAATCAGCTATGTATAAGAGTTCCAATCACTCCTCACCCTCTCCAGCATTTGTGGTTTCCCCCCTTTTTTATTGATTTATTTTTGCATTTTCCATTTGGTAAAAGTATAGAGTGAAGGCATTTAGAGTTAAGAGACAAGACCCTGCACTGGAAAACTATTCTTATGAATTACTTTGAGGTCTTAGATTGACCAGAAAAAAATCTCCTGGAGCAAGGCTGGAGGGTTGCCTTTGTTCTTGTCCCAATGCACTGGAGCACAGTCTACACACGAGAAGTTTTGTGCACAATGTCTTGAGGAAGGTTCTGGAAACTGAAAGTGATCCCCTGGAGTAAGATGCCAAAAATCCACTGGGCTTTGAATCTATCTCATGTTTAGAAAACCACAGTCCTCTCTATTAACAAATATGTCATTTCAATTATCTTGACTGGCATTGAAAAACTATAAAGGGGAAATAGGTTTTTGGTGATGGTGAAATGACTCTAAATAGAGGTAGTTTGAATAAAAGGCCACCTGGGAGGGCTGGTAATTGCCCCCTTGACAAAATCTGAGGAGCCTTGAGTCTAGGTGGTGAAGAGAAGGACTAGGTCCATGTGGGGTTTGTTGGGGTGGTTTGGTTAGCTTTTCTGACAGCCCACCACCTGTCCTGAGGCTCCTGCCTTGTGCTGCAGCATCCCACCTCACCTCACGCTGGAACAGAAGGTAACCTCACACCCCAATTAAATAGCAGCCCATGATATAATTGCGAAATTTCTGTCGGATTTTTGGCTAGGGAAAATTTTTGGCTGCTGGGGTGTGCTTTGGTCCAAGAGAATCGCACATTCACACATATCCTCTGGATTAAAATACATATATGTAGGATTCAAAAACTCTGTGGAAAATCTGTTACTAAAATATTACCAGATCTTCCCACAAACGTTTTGAAGCCTCCTTATTTATAGCCCAGAGACAAGGGTAATACTGTCTAGATCAAATTCCATAGCAATGGATACCAATCATTCAAGCCTCAGTATTTTCAATCATCTCTCCAGGTGCCTTACTTTCTGCATATATGAGTGTATTCTAACAGTCTTATAAGACAGGACCTAGGAAACTCACTGGGGCTGCAACATTCTCAGGATAACAAGGGCCTAAGGGACAGTTCTGGACTTGATCACTGCTTTGAATTCCTCTAGACCCCATACTATAAATACTTTCCAGTCATCCCAGCCTCAGAAGCCCTGGTTGTGCAGTGGGCTATTAACCACAAAGTTAGCAGTTCTAAACCACCAGCTGCTCTGCAGGAGAAAGATGAGGCTTTTCCCTTCTATAATAAGATTTACACTAGGAACCTATTTCAATCCTCCAAGGCTGTGAAGCCTAGGTGGTATAGTGCCTTATGCATTGGGCAGGTTAATTGCAAGGTTTGCAATTCAAAATCACAGGCTACTCTGAAGCAGAAATGTGAGGCTTTCTTCTCCCCTAAAAAAATTATGATCTCAAAGGTGTTGTGTTTGATTGATTGATTGAATGATTGTGTATGTGTGTGTCCTTCCAACCTCAGACACAAACTTGAGAACACTTGTGATCATGTCCTAGGACAGGGCCGTGTTTCTTTGTGCTGCACATAGTATGTCTGATTCAGAACCCACTCAATGGTGCCTAACAACAACCTGAGGCCTACTTGTTTCATTAGTTTACCTTCCTTTCTCACTATTCTAAAATAGTTCAGTAACGTAAGATAGGTCTTGTCCCAAAGTCCTCTTTTGGAATACATAGTCTGAGTGATCCCAAACCAAACTCGCTGCTCGGTGAGTTGATTTTGACTCATCATGACCCAGTAGGATGGGGAAGGACTGCCCCGGTGGGTTTTTGCCTTTGCTCCTTCTTCTTTTAGGCCCTCAGGACATTATCCATATCCAACGGGTCAGGAATCTGGAGGGTTAGATGACTGTGGCCCTTCACTCTCAGTTTATTTATTTCTGCCTCATAGGGATCCTAAAGGACAGGGTAGAATAGCCCATGGGTTTCCGGATTACAACTATTTAGGTGGGTATAAAACCTCATCTTTCTCCTCCGGAGTGGCTGGTGGTTTGGAACTGCTGGCCTTCAGCTTAGCAGCCCAGTGTGTAACCTACTACTCTACCAGGGCTCCTTAAGCTGGGCGGAGTGGAATATATTTGCAGTGTGGGCTTTAGAGGAATTCAGACCAGTGATCCAGTCCAAATCTATAGCTTACCCCTTTATTAACCTGAAATGTTACAGGTTAATCTGTCCAGTGAGTTTCCTAGGCCCTGTCTTTTTTTTTTAAATTTGTTTATTTATTTATTTTTAAACATTTTATTAGGGGCTCATACAACTGTTATCGCAATCCATACACACATCAATTGTGTAAAGCGCATTTGTACATCATTCTCAAAACATT
>NW_022103951.1:394680-396651 GCF_000313985.2 Echinops telfairi
CTTAATACTAAACCTATAAATATATGCACATAGCCAGGCACCATCGGCTTTCTTCACCACATTTGCTTATTCACCCGCTTTGTCTTCAGCGGTTGTGTCGGGAAGGTGAGCATCATAGAATGCTAGGCCCTGTCTTATAAGACTCTTAATACTCTCATATGTGCAGGATATAAAGCACTTGGCCAGTTGACTGAAAATAGTGGGTCTTGAATGAATGGTATTCATTTCTGTGATGATTTTAACCTGAAAGTATAACCTTCCTCTCTGGGATACTATATACAAAGAGGTTCAAAACATTTGCAGGGAAATTCCACTATCCTTTCATTCCACTTTTTTCATACACTTTTAAAGCCTATTTATGTATTGTGTATACTCATGTATAAGGCAAGTTTTTCAGCACATTTTTAATGCATTTTTTTGTGGTAAAATTAGGTGCCTCGGCTGATATTCGGGTTAATTTATACTCGAGTATATATGGTATTTGTGTATTTATCGCACAATCTGCCTGTGAATAAGCCATACTCTTGGAAAAAACACACCATAGCAGTTAAAATTTCTCCTGTACCATGAACCTCATGGAACACCCCCCCCCCCATTTAGCACCTGTGATTTAATTGGGATGTGAGGTTGAGTTCTGCCCCTGACTGATGTGCAATAGGCCACTGCAGTACAAGGCAGGAGCCCCAGGATAGGTGGGTGGCTGTCCCAGAGGAAAATAAAAAATCAACACAGACCACATGGATCTGTTCCTTTTGTTCACCACCTAGGTTCAAGGATTTTGTCAAGGTGGAAGCTATCAGCCCTCCCAAATACCATTTTATTCAAACCACATCTATTCAGATTTATCTCACCCTCACCCTTAGCGTGTCAATATCACTCAAGATAACTGAGTTACCATAGTTATTAGTGGGGGAAGCTGTGGCTCTCTTAGCCCCCCCCCCAAAAAAAATAAGTATTTTTCCAGATGAATTTTGGCATCTCACTTCAGGGAATCACCTTTATTTCTCAGAACCACTCTCAAGACATCATGTGCAAGACACCTGTGGAATGTGTGGATTGTGCTTCAGTGAACTGGTCACCTTCCATACATGCCCCAGGAGGAGATTTCCTTCTGGTCAATCTAGGATCTCAGAGTGATTCATAAAAGCAGTTTCCCAATACAAGGTCTTGTCTCTTAACTCTAAAACCCCAAAGTGGAGGGCCTGACCTCTGTTCAACCACTTCTACAGCCTCGCCTAGTCCACCACCCAGCTGACTTTAGAAATATATACCACAAAAGGACTTACAGCTTTCCAAAGTTGCAAATGGTTTTAACTCAGGGAAATTTACACTGGAGTGCTCTCATCTAGAACAACCGCTTCACATCTATTTTCTGTAGGTCACATACACTTTTTTCTGAAGGTCACAAAGGATAGGCCACCATCTCCTAATGTGTTTATAGCTCCTGGCCTCTGCAAAGGACTTTATTTTAGCCTCCTAAGTACTAACACTGTGCCTTTAGACTAATGTTTAGGGAATAAAAGAGCCAGTGGGTAAGTGATCTCACTTATTAAGATACCATTCCTCCACATTCTAGAATAAGCTAAACACACTAAGGTACAAATCATTTTTTTTTTTTACTTTGACAAAATGGAAGATGTAGTAAATCGGGGGAGGGGGGAGAGAGAGCAACAAATGCTGGAGAGGGCGGAGAGAGACTGGAACTCATATACTGCTGTTGGTATTGTAAAGATGTATGGCCATTGTGGAAAATGATAGGATGCAAATGAAAACAACTGGGAGTAGAGATACCATAGGATCTAGCAATACCTTTGCTGGACATCTACTCCCAAGGAAATAAGAGGCTGTATATAAATAGCCGAATGCTCTCTCATGTTCATTAATGCAGTTTACAATAGCAAGAATCTGGAAACAGTACAAATGCTCATCAGCAGAAAAATGGATGCAGAAAAGCTGGTATATATACACAGA
>NW_022103951.1:398041-399922 GCF_000313985.2 Echinops telfairi
TTTCTCCTTAGAGGTTCTGAAAAGATTACATAACAGTGTGCAACAAAAAAGGCCTGATTTGTGCCAGACAGTTGACTAGTTTTGCCAGCACGTCAATGCACCTGCTCACACAGCCATCTCAGTGTGCTAGTTTTTGGCAAAAGTCAGCATGCCTCTTTTACCACACGCACCTTACTCATGTGACTTTGCTCAATGGGACTTCCTTTTTGTTTCCAAGAAGAGGGACATGAAAGGACAGCATTTTGAGGTAGTAGAAGAGGTGAAGAAAAAGAAAGGGGAGGTGCTGTTAGCCATCCAGATGAGTTTGTAAAATGTTTCCAAGAATGGAATCACAGATCTGACAAAGGTTTTAAGTGTAATGGAGAGTACTTTGAAGGTGATAAGACTGTTTTGTAAAATTAAATTAAATACATAGCTTTGGGAAAAAATCTACCACAAAATTTTAATGCTGTATCTGAAGTGAACTTCAGTCATATATAAATAGATACATGAATGGATTTGGAGGTTTCACTTAATTCTAGCCCCGATCTAAAAACAATTCATCTTTATGATACTTTCCCTCAACATTTGCCCTCAAAAAGAGCTCATTGAAGCTATGGGTACTATAGCAAAGTGTAATAAATAAGCCAGATGGCATACCTCTGACAGAAATAGTAGGGTCTGGGACCTTAAAAGGTTGTGTTAAAACGAGCAGCCATCTGTGTGAAGTATACCATCCTGTGAGGTACAAGGGTTGTAAATAACAAAACCTAAATTTGAGGGAGGGACTGGCATCAGAGCACAAATTGTGAATGCCTGGACTGCAAAAGAACATGGATGACAGTGGAAGCCCCAAATCCATTTGCAGTGTACACATGTGCATTAAGCCTCCTGTGAATCCCCTGTGAGCATAGGTGAGGATTGTGAAGAGCCTTGTCATCCAACATAGAGCATTGCCACGTTGATTATGGCAGATAGCTCACTACCATCCAGTCAATTCTGACTCATAGCAACTCGATAGGACAGGGTAGAACTTGTTCCTGAAAAGCAGCAAGTGAGCTTGAAATGTTGGGTTAGCAGCCCAACAGGTCACCACTAAACCCCCAGATAAGACATAGTTAAGATAAAATGTTATATCTTATCATTTGCTAACCCTTTTCATCCATTTTAAAGTTGTTTCAGTAAAAAAACAAAAACAAAACAAACAAACAAAAAAAACATCAAGGGAAATGCATGGGGATTAAGCCTCCTGTGCTCCTCTTTGACTCCAGACCAGGGATAAAAATAGCCTTGCAGTGGGGAGCCAGTGGAAGGGCCTGAGGGCTAGGCCCCCATGCCAGCTATGTGGACAACAGCCCCTCCCCCTAGAAGAAGCTACTTGAGAGGAAGGCAATGAAGTTGCAGTTAGGGGAGAGGGGCATGTTTGATCAGAGCAAATCGGAGCACTTAGGGGGAGGAAGAGAGAGTGGAGCACATCCTGACCCACCAGGCCTGGAGGACAATATCCCCACTCTGAACAGCCTGTGGACAGAGTGGACAATATGGCTGATCCCACGACGAGACACACCATCTCTTGATGGCCCCGGGCTCTAAGGGGGACAACGCTGGAGACTCAGTGTTGGGACTGGGCCAGACTGACCCTGAGACACCAGGGAAACCACAAAAAACGTGTGGCAAAGCAACCTTGGGAGCAGAGCAGAGAGCCCCCAAGGGAGTACAAAGGACAGACTTGGGGGCCAGAGCGGTCCTGACTGAAGGACACGCCTAGAGATCAAAAATCAGACATTGATCTATTTACAGATTTTTCTTTCTGCTTAAACATTTTTTTCTTTTCGTTTAATTACCTTATTCTTCTATGGGTAATTGGTTTCCTTTTTTGTTGCCATCGCTGTGCTCTCACTG
>NW_022103951.1:401686-403271 GCF_000313985.2 Echinops telfairi
ATCTCCCTATTTTAAATTTGCTCTGATTTTTAATATTCCAGCTTTCTTTTCTACTGAAGTTTTCCTGTGTGACCTTGTTACTATTGTTTGCTTTTTATTTTGTTTTAAAAATGTTTTTCTGTACATAACATATAGGATAAATAATCCTGTACAGACAGTCGCTCGATTAATGGTTCCTTGGGGGGTCTGTCAGGGAAGGTTGGGGGAGATGGGGAACTAACAAGGATGAGGACAAGAAGGAAGAACACGTTCTAAAACTGATTGTGGTGATGATTTTACAACTCTTCTTAATATGTTTCAACTATTGGATTGTATGGTTTTGGAATTATATGCCAAGAAAACTATTTAAAACATGTAAAATCAAGTCAAAAAATAAAAAGAAAGATACACAGCTGAGAAAAGGCTCTCAAAAAAGAATACCTTATCATTTTATCTCCCTTTTGACTCATTTGTAAGCTAGTTTGTGTTCATACACTTCACATATGTAATTGAATCGTTCAACCATATTAAGAAGATTGATGATATCATTACAATCTCAATTTCAGAAGCTTTTCCTCTTATAGTCATTGTTCTTTTCATCCCATTTTTGTCCCATCTGCCTCAGTTATTCTTTCTACAGATCTATCTATTGTGTATTTGCTATGCGAAAAATCTATCTATTGTGTATTTGCTATACACAACAAAAGACAGTTATACAAAATTATACAAAGTAACGTTGTTTCAATTTTTATTGATGTCTGCTTCCTTTTCTAGTGAGATTTTATCCTGTTTTGTGTAGTCATTATTGTTGTTTTTAATTGTCTGTTTGATTGCTTCCAGTGTGTGTTTTGTATGACTTCTAAATCTATAGAGACAGGAAATGGATTAATAATTACCTCTTTCATGGCAGGGGAGGATAAGGGGCAATGGAGTGCTAGGAACAAACAATATGTAGGAAAAGTTTCTGAAATGGATTGTGGAGATGATTGCACATTCATTCTAATTGAACAATTAAATTGTAAGTTATCTCAAGTCAATTCTGTAAAAACTACTTTTTAAAAATATAACCTAGAAATCTAGAGAGAATTTATATAAACTTTCCCAAGTGTGCTTTGTGCCATTTGAATAATAATCAATGGTTCAGCCAGTAAAAAGAAAAACAAAAAATTCAGACAAGTGAAGAATTGCTTATGTTTTATTTTCCACCCCTGCTAGTTCATTACCCTAACAATCTGACAGAAGGTTTCCTTGAGGTTTTCAAGATAATCTCTAACTTCAGGTCAGATTATCTAATCTGAGTTAAAGAAAACCTCAGATTTCACAGGCGGCGGGAACAGTTGCTACATCTGAACTTGGAAAATGCATTGGCCAGGCCAGTAGTACTAACCATGGCTATCAGACTGGGATGGACTGTCGCTTCCTTTTTCACAGCCTGATCATAGAGGGATGAGAGGGAACTGAGAACAACATCATTGGCCTTGGCCATAAACTCAAGAATTTTAGTCTTGGAGGCTTCAGCATGGGCTCTGGGGCCCCACAAAAATCCATAGCATGGTGGATCACTGTTGGGCACCTGCTGGTATTCCAGGTACTTCAGCTTCACCAG
>NW_022103951.1:403922-406605 GCF_000313985.2 Echinops telfairi
GAAGTATTGATGCTAGAAGAGGGTCCCTGAGGTTCTTGGGGAGTAAGAGGGCCCTTAGCAGCATCAGAACTCTGGGTGTTCCCCTCACAAACAGGAGACGATGAGGAGGAGGAACTGGGCTCTTCTGGTACTGCTGCCTCGATGTGAGCACCTCCCTGATCATGGGCCTCCCCTTGAACCTGCTGGTCTTTCTCATCCTTCTGGGGTTTATTCTTATGCTGTTGAAGCATGGTTCCTCTGGACAAGGGAAGCAGTCAGCGTCCTAGGCAGTAGGGCAGGTGAAGTGAGCTCAGAGGCTGTGGGATGCTGAGAAAATGTGCACCCCTCAGCGTGAAGATGGTTCCTTGGTTTTATTGAAGACACCTGCAGTTTCCCATAAGGACACTGTCCTAGGAACACAGGAAGCTTCCTTGCTCCTGGGAGCCTGTCTTTGAGAATTCTGTGGGGGAAGGTAGAGAGTGCAATAGGTTACTTCCTGCCTGCTCTGCCTGAGGTTTACTGGGGCTGACAGCTTGGTTTCATAGAGGGAAAGCCTCTATTGCTGAGTGAGAGCTTGTCTCAGTTCATGTTTAAGGTAGCATGTGAAGTGGTTTCACAACTCTTATACTTCTGCTACCCTGAAAATGACACCTCAAATTAAGGTAGGTACCCCCCTGAAACCCCTAAAAGAGAACTTCAGCCTCCCATGGTGACCCAAATCACCCAGTACTGATACCTGTCTGGGATTCACTCATAGACGCTTCAGCTGTTATTCAGAATTTTCCTCTCTCCTCCATGGAGAAGCTCAGAGCCCGCCCCTTGGTTGCCTGATGGCTGGATCCTCAGAGCAGAGGCCTCACTTTCTTGGGATCTGATGTCACAGCCTCTTGGCCCTGACCTGGACTTTCAAGACCTAAAAGAAGGAAAGAAAGTCAGAGGCCTTGCTGTCCCTTCTATTTAAAGGTGGATGGTCTCCTCAGTCACTGCATTGATTGTGGGATGACCTGAGATATGCCCACCCTTGTCCTGAGGCTTCATCCTGAGTCTCCAAGCTGTAATGATGGTTGACTCCTTTGACATCTCCTGTCTCTGATCTCCAAAGCTGGCTGAGGGTAGGGAAGGGATTAAAATATTTTCCCACGGTCATCAGGTGAGTGGCCCCAAATATTCACCTTGGCTCCATTAAAACCAGGAAATAATTCTGCTCTTGACCTTTGAAAATTGCCCTTGCACCTAATCCCTTGAAATCCGATGGCAGGGTAACAAGGAGTAGAATTCGTTTTATCAACAACAGCCTTGTATCCTAGGGACGCCTACAAGGCAGGCCCTGTATGTCAGTTCTGATGGAGGAAGTTTCTCTCAGCCCTAAATATAGCTTCTTCATTGAATCCCAGCCAGCCCTAGGACTCCATTTGCTGACTTCAGTCCCATACCTTAGACTAAGGCCCTTACCAGCATCTCCTTTGGCGGATGCCAGGAGTGGATTTCATACCCTGTATGTCTAGGAGGGCTTAAGATGCTTTATTCCAATCAACTGTGTCCCACAACCTCAGAATAAGGCTCTCACCTCTGTCATGCAACAACAGATGAAGTCTGGGATGCATCCTGAGGTTCCCCATATCTGGACCCTCCTATAAATGATCTCAAGATTAAGACTCTATGGGACATTCTCTGTTGCTGGATGGAGTGTACCTTTAATCCACATTTATGATCAACTTGATTACTATCAGACCCTGGCCTCCTACTTCTCTTAAGTTAAATAGACCCCTTGATTCAATATTTACATGTCCTTGAAAGCCTTGAAATAAAAATGTTGGTATATTTATCTTGGCAACCCTGTCTGGAGCTCTTCATGTCCAAGAACACACTTAAGTCTGTCTGTTGTTCACCCCATATATTCTGAAATTTCAGTCCCCCTAGTCCGCCCACATGGGATATCCTTATCTTGGTTCTCATTTCTGTGATGAAATTTTTTTCTGTGGAATTCCACATGCCTATAAACATTTGTGTCCTTCATATGATGTAGAGACTGGTGCCCCTCCCAGAATAAAGAGTGATATGAGATGAACAAGCTGCAGGGGATGGCCTTTCTTTTTATGTACTGTATATACTTGTGTATAAGCCGAGTTTTTCAGCACAATTTTTAATGCAGTTTTTGTGGTAAAATTAGGTGCCTTGGCTGATATTCTGGTCAGCTTATACTCGAGTATGTACGGTAATTATGGATCACTCCAGAACAGAAGTGAACCTCACATCCCAATTAAATGGCAGATTCAACAATAGGGAAATTTTCTTCAGGGGCTTTGGCAAAGGAGAATTTTTGCCTCCTGTGGCATGCTTTATCCAAGAGAGTCACATATTCACAGACATCTACAGGATGAATGGACTTATAAGACAGTGGGTAGGAAACTCACTGAGCCTGCACATTCTCAGGTTAACAAGGAGGTAAGCCACATATCTGGACTGGAGCACTGGTTGTAAATTCCTCTAGTGACCACACTAATAATGTATTCCACTCCTCCCAGCTCAAGAAGCCCTGGTGGAGTAGTGGGTTACACATTGAGCTGTGAACAGTAAGGCTACCAGTCAAAAAGCACCAGCTGCTCTGTGGAAGAAAGATGAGACTTTTAAACTACCCAGGTACAGATAAACCTCTCAGGAACAGAAATGGGAGTAGTGTTACCAGAAGAGTAGGGGGAAGGTG
>NW_022103951.1:406831-408550 GCF_000313985.2 Echinops telfairi
AAAAAGATGTCACATGATACCAAATAAATTAATATTGATCATTGCCTTCACATTAAATATAAATATTTAATGGCTTTTGTTATAAAATGTCTAAAAGAGAGTAAGAGTTTGCAGTATGTTTCCTACATACTACAAAACTCTGAAAAGATCAATAATAAAACAATATATTAAAATATATGAATATCAATAAGCTGGAATATTTTATATCATTTCATAATATACATATATGTATCTTTTAATAACAATTATGATGATGGGAAAGAAATATATGTTGACATAAACTGAGAATCTACTATGTGTCTAGAACTGTCCTAAATTCTCAGTCATTTACATGAATGTTTGATTTATGGGAAATAATTCTAGATCTATTTGTCTAAATAATATATATATATTTTTAAAAACTATAATGATGCTCTTTTATGAGAAAGAGAAAGCATCAATCACCTGTGAGCAGATATAAAAGTTCTCATCCTCATTCTGAAGAATGTTGTTTCTAGAAATATCAATAATGACATTTTTATGAAGCTTAAAAATGATAGATCATACATTTCAATGTAATTTTTAATTTGTGAATACATTTTTATAAATGTATATGAACACCGCTTACTAAGAGGTAGGGTACAAAAAGGAAAAAGTTATAATCTCAGAGATCTACAGGGGCAGCTCTATCCAATAGCAGCATATTTTTTGCCTGTTTTAATTTTTTAGCCTACTTGGTTTGTTAATTTACTTTCCTTTCTTACTACAGTACACCAAAATGATTCAGATACATAAGCAGAACCTTGTGCCCAAAGCACTGTTTTGGAATGCATAGTAGGACCAGGAAACAGACCCAAATTATCAGAGGTATTAGTGAAAAAATGCAGGAAATAATGTTTGGTGACAATCTAATTCTCTAAATAGGCAATGCCGGTTACCGTCTAAAGATCTAACTCACTCACTCACTCACTCACTCACTCACTCACTCACTCACTCACTCACTCACTAACACAGAAAACTAACAAACTCATTGCTGTTGACTTGATTCTGACTTTTAGCATGCCAATCAATATGACTCAGCAGAACTGGGCTCCATTGGCTTTCCTTTCTTCCAAGGTGCCTCTGGGCTGGTTTGAACCACCAACACTTTAGTTTATAGTCTAGAATTTAACAGGTTGTACTTTCTATGGCCTCATTAAATTTTTTTAAAAGTTTATATTCTGAAAGGAGGAGAGGCTCAAAAAATTATCAGATCCAGTTCCTTTTTTGTAGAGAGTCAGAGTTTTAGAATGGAAATTACATACAAAGGTGTCTAAGTCTGGATGGTGAAGAGAAGACCTAGATCTCTGAGAACCCACCTCCTGGGCCTCCTGCTTCGTCTGCAGCTTCTCCACCTCACATCACTCCTCACTCTGGAGAGGGACCCAGTCTCTCCATAGTGGTCAGGGGGGCACATGTGCTTACCAGCACATGGAACCTTACATAAAGTCTTTAATCAGAGAAACAGGAACCAGTATAAGGACGGCCCATGTGGGAGTGAGAGATGGGAGCTAGAGAGCCCGCAGGCAGAGTGAGGGAAAAGAGGCCCTGCAGCGGCAAGCGCTGGGAGAGGCTGGATGTCTGGAGGAGTGATTTCAACAGCCTAGGACAATTTAAATCTTAAGTCTGCAGGCGTCACCTGTAGGCTGAATTTAACCTCCCAAGTCAGCAACCACACGATTCTATTTGCTGACTTTTTGC
>NW_022103951.1:408650-410924 GCF_000313985.2 Echinops telfairi
AACAAACTCATTGCTGTTGACTTGATTCTGACTTTTAGCATGCCAATCAATATGACTCAGCAGAACTGGGCTCCATTGGCTTTCCTTTCTTCCAAGGTGCCTCTGGGCTGGTTTGAACCACCAACACTTTAGTTTATAGTCTAGAATTTAACAGGTTGTACTTTCTATGGCCTCATTAAATTTTTTTAAAAGTTTATATTCTGAAAGGAGGAGAGGCTCAAAAAATTATCAGATCCAGTTCCTTTTTTGTAGAGAGTCAGAGTTTTAGAATGGAAATTACATACAAAGGTGTCTAAGTCTGGATGGTGAAGAGAAGACCTAGATCTCTGAGAACCCACCTCCTGGGCCTCCTGCTTCGTCTGCAGCTTCTCCACCTCACATCACTCCTCACTCTGGAGAGGGACCCAGTCTCTCCATAGTGGTCAGGGGGGCACATGTGCTTACCAGCACATGGAACCTTACATAAAGTCTTTAATCAGAGAAACAGGAACCAGTATAAGGACGGCCCATGTGGGAGTGAGAGATGGGAGCTAGAGAGCCCGCAGGCAGAGTGAGGGAAAAGAGGCCCTGCAGCGGCAAGCGCTGGGAGAGGCTGGATGTCTGGAGGAGTGATTTCAACAGCCTAGGACAATTTAAATCTTAAGTCTGCAGGCGTCACCTGTAGGCTGAATTTAACCTCCCAAGTCAGCAACCACACGATTCTATTTGCTGACTTTTTGCATGCTTACTTCCCTGTCTGTGCCTGTGCAAAACCCAGACTTGGGGAGAACAATGGCCAGGATTATGATTGGACCCGATAAATAAGACCAGACCCAGGATTGGTCCATTCATAACCAGGAGACACAGAGAGGCCAACCATGTACCCCACATCTGATTCAAGCCCCCTACACTCGGGTCCCCACTTGCTGTGCAGGGGTTTTCCTTTCCATTCCAAACAAAGTTAGACTTTTGTTTGTGTTTGTGCTCTGTGAGTCCATTCTTCAGTTCTCAAGACCAGCAGCCCCTAGCCAGTGGTTCTCAACCTCTGGGTCGTGACCCCCTCAGGGGTCAAACAACCCTTTCACAGGGGTCACCTGATTCATAACAGTAGCAAAATGACAGTGATGAAGTAGCAACGCAAATAGTTTTATGGTTTGGGGGTCACCACAACCTGAGAAACTGCATGAAAGGGTCACGGCATTAGGAAGTTTGAGAA
Source organism: Echinops telfairi (assembly GCF_000313985.2). Classification (NCBI taxonomy): domain Eukaryota; kingdom Metazoa; phylum Chordata; class Mammalia; order Afrosoricida; family Tenrecidae; genus Echinops; species Echinops telfairi. The sequence goes on from NW_022103951.1 coordinate 409,846, forward strand.
CCACTGCGCTAGACCCCAGAGCAGCTGCAACATGTTGACGCCCAACCCAGGACATCTCTATAGAACGAGAAGACAACGGACTCCTACCTATGCTTTTGCCTTTGCCTTCTCCTTTCAGATTCCCTCTGGAAGGGGTCAGATCTCCTTTGCCACCCAAGAATCCATAAGCAAAATCAGGGAGACAGGGGCTTATTATCCCAGCTGCGCTGGCCAGCAGCTGGCCCTGCCTGAGACTTCACCCTCCTTTTTCTAACCCCAATCTGACTCCAAAGGCCAGGAAGCACAAGTAACAAGTGATCCCAGGACCCCTGAATCATTTAGGTTGATCCCAGGGAGCTGAGCTAATGATTCACTGCAGTTCTGCCTGAATGCAAGTCCTGAGACTTTCCATTAAATTCTTTGGACTCGCTCTCTGCCTCCCCCAACCCTTTTAGTCCTTGCCTTTTCCATGATGTATGGGGAACCCTTCTTACCAAAGGCCAGAGAGAGATACTATTCCAGTAATTGAAGAAAATATCCCAGAGTCGTCCTTCGTGACGCAGGAGTTGCCTCCAAAGAACTTCTCCAGAGTTCAGAGGTAAGCGCAGCTGGGAGACCTCCTCACGGGAAGAAAAAGAAAGACTAGCATTCCCATGAATCCACTCCTCTTTTTTTTCCTTGTTATTTTTTTTTCAGGGAATGTCATATTATGTGAATTGCACAGGCAGCTACTTATCGCCTCAGGGTCCTCTGAAGTACTACCTTCTGAATGTTAATTTAGGAATCAAGCATTACATGTCCTCCATGAGGATTGTCACCATTGGTTAAGTCGTCAGACCAGAGGAGATTCCAGAGAACTGAGTTATGACTTGGATGGCAAATGGCGAGCTGGAAGCTCATTGCTTACCCTTTGTTTCCAACAAGCATGCGAACCCTAACTTCTCCCTCTCCACGTTTTAGTTTTCTGACCCCTAGTACTTAGGTTTTCATTAGGAGCTCAATGGCACTCCAGAGGTGCTTTTACTGCAAGGTCACCCTTACTGAGCTCCCAGCAGCAAACTTCTCTTACTGGGCCCCAGGAATGTGGCCATACACCCCCA
>NW_022103951.1:411088-415438 GCF_000313985.2 Echinops telfairi
TGTTGGGTTAATCTAAGCCACAGAGGCATGGCAAATCTGGTGGGCGCCCTGCGTTGGCCATGCACCACCGAGTTTCCAGTCCTATCTGTAGGGGAATTTTCTGTGCTCAGAATTCCTTGTGCATTGTACAGGTCTCTCTCTTTCCTCTGAGACAGGCCCTTCTTCATTGCCCCATCTGAAGCAAACATCGGGCTGCATATTGAAAAATTAGGCCCTGTTTGACCCCGGATCTTGAAGAAGGGGTGTTTAGTTTTCTTTTGAGGTAACACTTGCCCCAATATAAACTTTCTGATGAAGAACAATGCCCCCCTGAAGGAAGCATTAGTTATAGTACCACCCTTCAGTCTGAAGTTACCTGTGTGAAAGTCTTTTTTTTCCCTCCATGGTAATTAGAAGTTATACAGACCTTGTCATTTGAACACAGCTCTCCTTAAAGGCTACAGAAATGAAGGGCACTTCCAAGCAATCAGTATCTCCCCTACTCCAACCAGAATTTCTTGGTGCACCTTTGATGATCCCTCCCTGTCCCCCTTCTCCAGGGCCCCCCTAGTCTATCAGTGCTACTAAAACCCCTAAAAACGATGTCCCTTTTAGAAGTAAATAAGAGCTTACCAGAGCACTACAGTGCCTTCTTCAGGAGGTGGGCTCAGGGGACTTTGTCACAAGGGTGACAAAGACGTGTGCCCTTTTCGTCTCTGATCTCAGGAAAATTAAGACAGATCTGGGAAAGTTCTCAGATGACCCTGAGAAGTATATTGATACTTTCCAGAGACTAACCCAGACTTTGACCTTTCTGGGAGATATGCAATCCTCCCACTATACCAGACCCTGACTAGTTCAGAGAAATCCCTAGTATTAGAAGTAAGTAGCTCAGGGCTTTGGAAATGAGTGGTACATTTTAAACACACAGGATGAGGAAAAAGCCCGATTTCCTACCAGAAATCAGTCTGTCCCGTGGGTAGTCTCAGAGTGGGATCCTGATAAGCCTCGAGATTAGAATAGAAGACATTTCCACACCTGTGTCCTAGAAAACCTCAGAAGGTCCAGGAGAAAGCCCTTCAGTTACTCTCAGCTTCCCATCATTAATCAAGAGAAAAGGGAAAACCTCATAGCATTTCTAGAGCAGTTAAGGGAGGCTATGAACACTGCCTCTCCAGATTCACTTGAGAGTCAGGCCCTATTAAAGGACAAATTTATCATCTAAGCAGCCCAGGCATAAGGAGGAAGCTTCAGAAGCTGATTCTGGGCCCCAAATCAGACTTGACAGCCGCCTAAAATTTCCACCTCATTATTTTTACAAGAGATACCTGGAAGAGAGGGAGGAGAAGAGAAGAGATAAGGGAAAGTCAGCCTTTGTTTTGGTACTCTAACTGGTTACCAGGGAGCTCTTGGGGACTGCCCTCAGGGGACTGCTTCTGGAACTTGTTACTTATGTGGTCAGCAGGATCTCTTCTGGAGGAACTGCCCCAATGAGCCAAGGGACCACCTAAGCCCTACGCCCACTGTAGAGGAGACCCCTGGAGGAAGGATTGCCTTGGGCAGCATAGGAAGCCTGGATTGACACCACCACTCCAACTGGTCCTGCAAGATTGATGGAGCCCGGGGCAGTCCATCTGGGTATCTGCATGTTACATCACCCTCAGGAAGCCCTGGTTGTGCCTAAATGTCGAGGGCAAGGAGATTGATTTTCTCCTTAACAAGAGTGCTGCCACTTTCTCAGTTCCACACTCCAGTTCTGGTCCTCTGTCAAAAATAATACCTTCGTCTGGGGAGTGTCTGATAAGCTTGATTTGATTTTTCTCTCAGTCTCTGAGCTGTGATTAGGGAGACTTGCTGTTTTCTGCCTCTCTGATTGTGCCAGAAACCCCTACCTCCTTATTGGGGAGAGATTTATTCTCCAAGTTCCAGACAGCCATTTACATGAATGTAGGTCCAGAGGCATCTTTTGCTTGCCCCTAGTGGAGGAAGAAATAAACCCAGAAGTATTTGGCCAGTTCAGGGGCAACTAGGGAAATCCAAGAATGCCCTACCTGCCCTGATTAAATTAAGAGACCCCACATCATTCCCCAACCAGAGGCAGTACTCACTCAGGCTAGAAAGACAGATCCTGTCCAAAATAATTGAGCACTTAAGTTAAGGTCTTGTGGTACCCTGCAATAGCCCTTACAATACTCTCATTCTAAGAGTTCAAAAACCCAATGGGAGTTGAGGACTGATGCAGGATCTGAGGTTGTATACATGAGGTTGTGTGTTTCCCATATACCCAGCAGTCCCAAACCCCTACACCCTGCTTTCCACTGTCCCTGAGGGAATTGAATGGTTTGCAGTATTAGACCCCCCAAAATGTCCTCTTTTGTATTCCTTTGCATCCGGATGCTCTGTTTATATTTGCATTTGAAGACCTCTCTGAGCGGTCAAGCAAGCTCATCTGGACCATCTGCCCTTAAGGGTTCCTAGACATCTCTCACTTGTTCCATTAGACCCTTTCTCAAGACCCAAGTCATTTTCCCCACCCAGTGGTTACTGTTTTACAGTAGGTAGATGACATCTTTCTTTGGGCAGTTTCTTACAGTGTCTGCCTTGAGGCTACTGTTAACTAGCTCTGTTAAATATATTAGCTGAAACTGGATATAAAATTTCCTGGGACAGTCCTCAACTGTGCCAACAGCAAGTTGGCACTCTCAGAATGTTCTAGAGTCCTAGGGAAAAAGATTTGAACTCCTAGTTTAAATCTTAAAGCATATACCCCATATCTAAAAGCAGCTAAGAGAGTTCTTTTTTATTTCTTAAAAGATCATTTTATTGGGTTCTCTTGCAACTCTTATTACAATTCATACAGTAATTGTATCAAGCATATTTGTGCATATATTGCCATCATTCTTTTCTAGACATTTGCTGTATATTGAGCCCTGGGTATCAGCATCTCTTTTTTCCCTCCCCCGTCACCCCCTCGTGACTCCTTGATAGATTATAAATAATTTTTATTTACATATCTCACACAGACCACTCCCCCCCCAAGGTTTCTGTTGTTCTTCCCCCTGGAGGGGTGTGTGTGGTTATGTGTCTATCATTGTGATTGGTTCCCCCTTCCTCCCCTCCTTTCTCCCCCTTCCCCCTACCCTTCTGATATTGATGGTCCCATTCCTGTCCCTGGATTCTGTAAGTTCTAGTCTCTTATCTGTACCTGTGTACATGCACCAGTCTAGTTTGAAGTGAGAGGCAGCACTGGGGTCATGATAGTGGGAGCTGAGGAAATCTCAAGGAATCAGAGGAATATTGTGTGTTTCATTGGTGCTATACTGCACCCTGGTTGACTCAGGTTTTCTCTGTGGGAGATGTCTCATTGTCTATAGATCTGCTCTGAACCCACTCATTCTCAACAATATGTTTTTGTTTGTTTGTTTGTTATGGGTCTTCTGATGCCTGTTACTTGGTCCTGATGACAACTCATGATCGAACCAGCTGGTGTGAATCTTCCATGTGGGCTTGTTGCTTCTCTGTTAGATGGTCGCTTGTTTAACTTTAAGCCTTTAAGACCCCAGACACTATATATTTTAATAGCCGGGCACCATCCACTTTCTTCACCACATTTGCTATGTACCCATTTTGTCATCAGCTATTGTGCCTAGATAGTGAGCATCACAGAATGCCAGTTTGATAGAATGAAGTGCTCTTGTATTGAAGGAGGGCATGAGCAGAGATCCAAAGTCTGTCTACTACCTCATTGTATTGCCATATGTAAATAGGCCAATACCTCTATTTTTATGAATTAGTGTATTTACATAGGTACACACCTATGCTTATACCTCTATCCAAAGCTTTGCTTCCTTAATCATTCCTCGGTGCACTTTTACCTTTGCCCTGAACCACCATGACACTCACCCTACTTCCACTTCTTGGTAGTTCCTCTCAGCTAGATTACTGTTGCTCTAAAACCCTTAGGATCTCTGTATCCTCCTTGTTGTTGGTTTTAGTTCCCTAGTTGTTCACCTGTCTGTGCTGTTGTTTGCTCACTGCACCCTCTCCCACTAAGTCCTTCCGGACCATTGGTCCCATTGCTTTCTCCTCGAGCTTGCTTCCCATGCCTATCTTATATAAGTAGGCAAACCATGGATGACATAGGCCAAAAAAGGAGAAAGAAATCAAGAGATTGAAAAAGGAAAAGAAAAAGAGAAAAAACATACATAATTCCAGGTCTGTCTCCTGCCCTTTATGACTATCCTCCCACTCGTCCTGGAGGAATTCTGGGCACTGCCCTTCCTAGTCTAAAGTCTATTTTGGAGGCTCTTTAGGGGATTTGTGGCTTTACTTTGGCCTTGGTGTTGACCTGTTATATTGTTCTCTTCTTGG
>NW_022103951.1:416763-422258 GCF_000313985.2 Echinops telfairi
ATTTATTTTGTGTGTCTCCTAGTTATGTGCAGAATTGTATGACTAATTGCCATCTAATGAGTTTGTGATCTTAGTAAGCTCAGTCATACAAGAAAGAATTTTAATATCTTGCTGTATATGTCTTCCCTACCTTTTCCTTCAAATGTGGAAGATCTCTGAGTCTTTTGTGGCCAACCTCTATAATATATAAACACCACTATAACCCCCTTGACCATTAATACTAATGGTGATTGGTCTCCTTTAGATCAGAATCACCCCAGAAAATTCTCTGGGCTTACTTCTTAATTCTTCTTTATGAACCATAGTGAAGAAAACATTAAGAAACACTGACTGCATGTGTATGGCCAGTAGTGACAGTCTGGGAGGAATGGACAAGATCTAATCTGATCTGTGTCAAGAACTAAAGTTCCTTCTTAATGAAGTGATCTCTACTCAGCGCTTCAATATTACCATGAAGATTGGAGACTATCCCTATTGGAATTAAAACCTCCCATTTCCCTTTGGATGGCTCAATACCACTCATAATTGGTCTATTTCAACCCTAGGGGGTTATATGTGCACCCCCCCCAAATATATGTTTTTGTACTGGTTTGCTCCCCTTCAATATACTTAGGTTTACACATGTTTAGATTTTCTTTCAATTACTGGTGGATGTGCTTTTCTTGCCTTCTTTTATTGATAACTAATTTTTCTTTGCTTTAGTATTTATGATCCTCTAGTAAGTGGGCTCGCCGCACTAAGAGAGATGGTTCTGATTGACAGACTAACCTCCACCCCTTCACTCGTAAGTCTCAAATTAACAACAGATTATGTAACTGCTACACAGGTCTGCCCAATTTATTAATCTACTTACTTTTCTCACTATTCTAAAATGTTTCAGACTCACAAACAGGACCTTGTATGCAAAGTACTATTTTGGAATACATAGTAAAAGCAGGAAGCACACCACAATTCAACAGTGATATTAATAAAGAAAAGCAAGAAGTAATGTTTGGTGACAATCTGATTATCTATATAGATGATGCCAGTTACCATCTAAAGATCTAAATAACTAACTAACTAAAAGAGAAAACTAGCAAACTCGTTGCTGTTGAATCGATTCTGACTTTTAGCATGCAAATATGTCTCAGAGCAGAAATAGGTTCCATAGGTTTTCAAGGCTGTGACTAGTTGGACAGGCTTTTGTTCCATGCTGCCTCCGGGACAGTTTGAGCAACCAGCACTTTGATTTGTAGTCTAGAAGTTAACAGGTTGTGCCATCTATAGCCTCATTAATTTTTAAAAAAAGTTACTATCCTAAAAGGAGAAATGGCTCAAAAAATGATCCAATCCAGTTCATTCCTTGTAGCTAATAAGTGTATTAGAATGGAAATTACATACAATGACATCTAAGTCTGGATACTGAAGAGAAGACCTAGATCTCTGACAACCCACTTCCTGGGCCTCCTGCTTGGTCCTCTCTCCTCACTCTCTGAGGGAGACCCAGACACTGCATCGTCAGCAGGGGGCACACATGTGGTGCAGGAGGTCCAACTTTCATGAGAGTCTAAAATTAGATATATGTGAATGCATACAAGGACATGCCATGTAGGAGGCTTCTGGGGACTGACATTTCAGAATATATGGGGTCAAGGACAGCCACGCTTCTGTGTGCTCTTGGGCATGAAGGGCTCCATGCAGGGCAGCCAAGATGATAACATGGTCACTGTCATGTCAAGGCTTCCTAGACGTTTGGCTATGGATTAAAGGAGTAGATTAGACTCCCAGTAGGAGGCCAGGGGCTGACAGTAATTCTGAACAAGGATTAAAGGTACATCGCAGTGCTTTCTAGAGGGTCTCACAGACTCTGAATCTTCAGGTCATTTGTGGGAGGGTGCAGACGTGGGTAAATGCAGGGTGCATTCTCAACTTCCTCCTCAGTGGCAACATGCATGTGAGAGACTTCATCTGAGGTTGGGGCACATGGGCCAGTGGACTGAAAGCTCTTAGAATCGGGCTGGAATCCAGCATGGAACTCTGAGTGAATTGTATGATGACTACTGACTCTAGAACAGTGGGGTGATGGGGGCTCCAATGATGGTGTCAGCTCACGGAGACACAGGCAAGGGCCTTGGTCTGAGGGGTGGCATGTTAGTCTGGGTTGACTAGAGAAACAAATCCAGGGACACTCATATGTATATAAGAAAAGTTTATACACAAGAGAAATTGAAAACTTCCTAGCCCAGTCCAGATCAAGTCCATAAGTCTGATATTAGTTCATATGTCTGATACCAATCTATAAAGTCCTCTTTAGACTCAGGAAACACATGCAATGACTCCAAATGCAGAAAGATCACAGGCCAGTGGGTGGGAAGTCTTGTGGACCCAGTGGAGGTCTAAGCATCTCAGCAATTGCAAGGTCTCCACGTGGCTTCTCCAGCTCTGAGGCTCTGGCTGCCATCATCCTCTCTCCATGTGGCTTGTCAACTTCAATGTCTTCAGGGAGTCAGCGTGTAGCTCACTTCAAGTGAGCCTTTTACCTCCTTAGTACCTCCAAATGAGGTCATTGAGCTTCCACCTGATTGACAGGCTAAACTCCACCCCTTCACACTTAATCTTCTCAAAATGACAATAGATTATGTAACTACCACATTTGGGGGTGAAGTGAGCAAAAGGAGCAGTCGTAGGGCTGACCAGGATTCAGCACAACTGCTGAGTTAAGGCTGAGGGAAACTTCCTGCATCATAATTGATGAGATCATACAGGGTCCCACTCTATTGGCATCCCTGGGATACCAGCCATTGCCACATTGACTCCTACTCACTGCCACATATGCAGTCTTAGCCTGTTGAAAGGCTTGCTGAAGGGGGAGCTCTCTAGTCACGATTAGAACTGTTTCCAAGAGAAGGTTTTAGGGCCTAGGAGAACCACCCACCTGATGACAGTAGCAAAATCCTAGAATTCCTGACCTACTCTCAGCCAGGGTTGTAGACCAGAGAGAGATGTGGTCAAATGAGTCAAACATCACTGCTCTTTGGAATCTCAGAAAGGTGCTGCTCTCAGGATGAAGACTCAGAAAAAGGGAGGGCGAACCTTAGGTCACCCCAGAGTCCAGGCAACGACTGAGGAGACCGTCCCTCTTTAAATAGAAGGGAAAGCAAGGCCTCTGACTTTCTTTCCTTCTTTTAGGTCTTGAAAGTCCAGGCCAGGGTGAAGGGGCTGTGATGCTTCCCCCTCACATCTTGATACCAGATCTGAAGAAAGTGAGACCTATGCTCTGAGGATCCAGCCATCAGGCAACCAAGGGGCGGGCTCTGAGCTTCTCCATGGAGGACAGAGGAAAATTCTGAATAACAGCTGAAGCGCCTATGAGTGATTCCCAGACAGGTATCAGTACTGGGTGATTTGGGCCACCTTGGTAAACTGAAGTTCTCCATGTATGCCTTTGGGGGTCTCAGGAGGGTGCTTGCCTTGATTATAGGGCTCACTTTCAGAGAAGTAGAAGTAAAGGGGGACAAGAGAGCTGTCATTCCACTTCACGGGCTACTATAAACATGACCTGGCCCAAACCCCTGAAGAATGGAGACTTCCCCTGTATGAGACCCTGCTCTCAGCCCCAGTAAACCTCAGGCAGAGCTGGCAGGCAGTGACCTATCGCATACTCTACCTTCCTTCACAGAATTCTCAAAGACAGGCTCCCAGGGCCAAGGCAGGTTTGGTGAACCTAGGACAGTGGCCTAGTGGGAGACTGCCGAGTTGGCTTCAGTAAAGCCAAGGAGACATCTTCGTGCTGAGGGGTGGACACCTTCTCAGCGTCCACAGCCCCTGAGCTTACATCATCTGCTCTATGGCCTAGGGTATTGAATGTTTCCCTTGACCAGAGGAACCATGCCTCCACATTGTAAGTATAAACCCCAGAAGGATGAGAAACACCAGCAGGTTCAAAGGGAGGCCAACAATCATGGAGGTGCTCATGCTGAGCCAGCAGTGTGACAAGAGCCCAGTTCCTCCTCCTCCTCCTCCTCCTCCTCCTCCTCCTCCTCGTCTGTTCGTTAGGGGAACCCCCAGAGTTCTGCTGCTGTTCAGGTCCATCATACACCCCAAGAGCCCCTGGAATTATTTTGTACCATCAAGACTTCTATAGACAGAGTGCCTGACAAAGGGGCCAAGGGACCACCTAAGGACAGTTTATATTCCCCCAACAATGAGGACTTGTACCTTGACATTCTGGACTTTAGGGTAGATATACTGGAGCACTTCATGCTGTACAAGTTTAAAATGAAGCAGCTCATTTCCAAGGTAGACAGGATGAAGATTATCAGCCCCACATTCTAAGACCAGTTTCACCAGATTCTGAAGAAGGCAGCTGAGTGCCTTGACTTAGGGTATGCAGTTGAAGTGGGGATATCTTACTCCATCTTTGACTCTTACGTTCTTGTCAGCAAACTGGACCTCCCCAACAATGGAAGGGTCCATCCAGGCAGGGCTTTCCTAAGACAGGGTTATTGATGACTGTGCTGGGGGTGATCATAATGAAGGGTCACCACGCCACTGAAGAGGATGTCTGGGAATTCCTCAAGACAGTGCGTGTATTTCCAGGGAAGAAGCATTATGTCTATGGAGAGCCCAAGAGGCTCATTACCAAAGACCTGGTGAAGCTGAGGTACTTGGAGTACCATCAGGTACCAAATAGAGACCCACCCTGTTATGAATTCCTGTGGGGCCCCAGAGCTCTTGCTGATACTTCCAGACCAAAAATACTTGAGTTTTTGGCCATAGTCAACAAGTTTTCTCCCACTCCCCGCTCATTCTTCTATGAGCAGTGTGAGCAAGAGGAAGGGAGACTCCATCCACACCTGACAGCCATGGTGAATGCTGCTCTCCTGGCGAAAGCCTTCAACTGGCTCAGGTGTAGCAACTCTCCTCCCCCCATGTGAAATCTGAGTTTTCCCTCTACTCAGATTAGATCATCTGATCTGAAATTAGAGAGTATTTTGAAAACCTCAAGGAACCCCTATGTTAGATTTCTGGGGTCAGGAAATGCCAAGGGCCGAAAATAAAGCAAGTTTAATTCTTGACTTGTCCATGTTCTTTATTTACTGGCTGAACCATTGATTGTTATTCAAATGGAAGAGAGCACACTTGGTAAAGTTTATATAAATTATTTCTGGATTGCTAGATTATATTTTTCAAAATAATTTTTATGTCATTTGCAACACATATTTTATGATCGGAGTGCTCAAATGAATTAAGAAGGGTTGTAAAACCACCAAAGTTATTTGGGACCTTTCCTTCTCATACACATGCTTGTGAGCTCTGCGGGTCTCCCCATCCTCTCCTACCATTCCCCTAGGTGGTTTTTAACCCAGGTAGGGTGTCTGTAGATTTACATGTCCCAGATTTTGTATACAGACACTAAAAAAAAGAGAAAAATCTGGAAGCAAACGAACAAAACAAAGCAGAAGCAACAACATACAGATAAGAGCCCAAAACACAGGGAATCTAGGATAGATAAA
>NW_022103951.1:422446-433756 GCF_000313985.2 Echinops telfairi
AAAAGTAGGAGCTGATATCAAGGGCTCAAGTAGGAAAAAATGCTTTGAATAGGATGATGGCAGCATATGTACAAATGTGCTTGACACAATGGATGAATGTTGGGAGTGTGATAAGAGATATAAGTGCCCCCAATAAAAGTACTTAATTTATAAAAAGGGACTTGGCCTTTGTCTTAGCCTATTTTGAGGTGTGATGTCCCAAATCCCCTATCCTGGGACTCATTATGTTGGGCTCAGAGAGGAGAGCCACAGCCTCCTCCATTAAATACAAGTATTTTAATTCAGGAATCTTGAGTAAAACTGGCAATCTCTAGGAGAACCAACTTTTTAGTGCTGGTAAAGTGAGTCTAAACAGAGATCATTTGAATCAAAGGGCTCCTGGGCAAGCTGGTAGTACCCATTTTGACAAAATCCTTGTAGTCTTGAATCTAGTTGATGGAGAGTAAGAATAGATCAAGGTGGGGGTTTTTTGTTGTTGTTGGATGGTTTTCCTCTCTGACAGCCCTTTTCCTGTCTCGGGAGCTAATTTCTGTTGCTGTTGTGTCCCATCTCACATCCCTCTGTAATATGGGGATATTTCTGTCATATTTTTTGGCCAAGGATAAGATAATCTTTGGCTATAGGATGTATTTTGTCTTAGAGCTTCACATATTCAAAGACAATCACACACACAAACACACACACACACACACACACACACACACACACTTATCCCTGATGTTGGATGTTTACAAGTTGGGTGGAGTGGTGGTGGTGTGATTACACATTAACCAGGTGGTCAGTTTGAAACCACCACCCGTTCCATGGGAGGAAGATCAGGCTTTCTTCTCTAATATACAGATAGGGTTGTGGAAATTCAAAATTCTACCCTATCCTATATGGTTGATATGAGTGACATCAACTTGATTTATATAAATTCATATGGAATTCAGAAAGTTTATGGGAAAGGGGAATTAAAAGATTAAGGGTGGTTATGTTTGAGTGGTGAGATTTTTAATATATACATATTTTAAATTCCTAAGTGCTTAGTTGTGTATAATATTTCTATGATGAAATGCTTATGCTCCTATTAAACTTGGACAGTTAATGACAGAACAATTAAACAACAGGAAAACATAATGGGATTTTCCCACTAATGTTTTGAAGGTTCCTTGTGTATATTCCAGAGAGCAGGGTGGTATTTTCTGTGTCAAAATGACTATAGCAATTAATGCCATCCATTCAAGACCCAGTATTTTCAGTCATCTAGCCAAGTGCTTTGCATTCTGCACAGAGTAGTGCATTCTAAAGAGTCTTATTAAGACAGGGCTTAGCACAATCACTTGGCAGTATAAGGACCTAAAGCATTCTCAGGCTAACAAGTATGGTAAGTGACAAGACTAGACGGGTTCACTGGTCTGAGTTCTATTCTCTTCTGAGGCAACACTCTAAAAATATTCCACTCCTCCCAGCCCAAGCAGCCCTGGTGGCAAAATTGGTTACACACTGGACTTTTAATCACAAAATTAGCAGTTCTAAACCACCAGCTGTTCGGTGGGATAGCTATGAGGCCTTTTCCTTTCATAAAGATTTATATTCTTAGAAACGCATTCAAGCAGTTCTGTCCTGTCCTATAGGGTTACTGTAAACTGGAATAGATTCAGTGTCAGTATTTTTTTTTGTCCTCCAATAGGAGCCCCATTGATTTAATAATTGTGATAGGTAGGTTTATTGTGCCAACCTTGCCAATAGGAACATGTAGGATAATTAAGGTCATATTTTGATTGGAGGGCAAAGAGATAAAAGGCTTGGCAAGTCCCATCTCCCTCTCTGTTACTCTCTGGTAATTGGACCAGTGTGCAGCTGCTAGTTCTCTGCCTCAACTTGAGAGCTACACTACCTGTGGGAAAGCCAACCCTTAGATTGTGTTGCTAGAACTTGAGGTTCCTTCAAGACCTGCAGTGCCACGCTGCTGTTTTATACATCACTTGAGCATGGGAGTGTCAGATCCTGTCTTCTTGCTGACTGTTTGTGATCCACCCTGCTGTTTGCTGCCCATGTCTGGACTCCCTTCATTGGCCTATGGAAGACTCAGCCATCTGATTTCTTGACGTTGTACCCAGCGGTCCTGTGAGTTGAAGGACTTCCAGTATATTAACTGTTCCACAGAAGTAAGTTGAACTAAGCCCTCTGTACTGCTGTGTGGACTATTTAGCTGTTATATCCTTTCAGGCTGTATATATCTATATTTCTCTATATAATTGAAAGTGTCCTGGTTTAGCTTCTCTAGAGAACCCTGTCTAATATTTTGACACCTTGGGTGTGGGGTACTAGAGAAACAAAATCATAAAGATGGAGAATGCATGTTTACTTGACTTCTGCCTATGGTGGTTATTCTCTTTTGGCTAACCAGTGGTCAGATGTATCATGCAGTTTACTAGGTTGTTTTCTGGAAAGAATATAGGGAGTTAAAGTTTGTATTTTTTTCTAAGGATTTCGTCTTTGATTATTCATCTTTGAAAAGGCAAAAATGAATGTCGTTAATATATATATTGAGCTCTGGGGTACAAATCACCATTTAAAATTTTCCAAAACTGTGCTGCTTAAGGAAAATGCCTGACAGAAAGCCTGCCTCTGACTTGATACTCTCAGAGACCTAATCCCTTATTTTGTATCAATAGAATAGTTTATACAAGGATTAAGATAATGTAGATAATGTTTGAACTTAACTGTCATATAAATCAAGTTTAGTATCTGATTCTACTTTGTTTATCATGATTAATTCTGCTTATTATTGAAATAATGATTAATAGAAATGATTATTGGGAAGTATGGAAATTGAGAGTTTGTAAGCTCACTTGTCTCCAGCCATTAAAATTGGAAGCCTAAATGGGTTTAGGACACGCCGGCAAAGAAGGGTTAAAAAGATATGCCCCACCCAGTGCTTTGGAGTACTCAGGATGTTTGTATTCAAAGTCTTGCCTTAGTGGTTGCTGTTGACAGATGGTAGAAAGAGGAACTCTTTGGCTTTTTAAAGTTTGACCTCTATAGGTTTTTGTTAGAAGCTAGAAAATATCTGGAATCCTGAAGAAAACTCCTCTCTAGGAGTGAATGTCAAAGGAACCCTATAGGCAGGCTGAAATGCATGCCAGGTGACCAACTGGATCCACTTTTTGAGTGAAAATGGGAGAAATGCAGGAATAAAGATACGGTTGGGTCTGGTTGCTGACATCCATGGACCTGGTCTACAGGAAGTAAAAGAGAAGATGAGAGCAGGTTGACTGGTCTGAAGTTCATGACCAAGCACAAGGAGGCTAGGCTTGTTGAGAATTTGTGATGGGGCCATGGCCTAAAGGCAAGGTGAACAATGGGCACCCTGGTGGGGTTAAGTGAAGCAACCCACATTGAGTTGACCAGAACACAACCAAATGAAGAGGATTTTTGTGAGCCTGTGTACTGGTGCATATTGCTTGTGATTTTATTGATGGCCTGTCCTGATTTAACTTTACTCTTGGTTGTGAACTTCACAAGGTTCCATCTGGAATGAAGATTCTTCACATCAAAGATTAGGATTGCCTCCTCCAATCATTGCATTGTAGTAAATGGGCAGAATAGAAATTTAGATACCCAAAATTGGTGGGGATGAAGGCATAAAGTGGTTGGCTTACAAACTTTCATAGGCAGGGTATATATTTATAGGATTAAAGTGTAAGTGTGACTTAACTGCAGCTGTTAGTTATAGAATGTTGTTCACTTACATAATTCTATGTTTAAATAAGTGTGGCACATGTTGAATTGTATGCAGTTAATTTCATCCTGTTAGTTACAGATATGATTTTGTTATTTTTCATTTGAAAATTATATATGACTGAAGAATTGTGTGAAAGTGTCAAATTGGCAAGAGGTAGTCTGTGGTGGTTATATAATCATTTGTCAATTTGAGAGGATTATGAGTGAAGGGGTGGACTCCAGTCTGTCAATCAGATGATAGCCAATGTGGCCTCTGTGTGGGTATGACCTTCTCCTGAGAATTCTGGGAACTCCAGTATTCCTCTTTGGAGGTGGGAGATGCTCTCTCTCTCTCTCTCTCTCTCTTTCTCTATGCTCACTCCCTTAGGGGCTCCCTACTTACAATGCTGACTCTCTGGGATGCATCCTGAGAGAAGCCATATGCACCTGTGGATGCTGGAGAAGCCACAGGGGCACCCCTGCCAGCAAGGAGATGCTTAGAACACTACTGAATCCTTAAGACTTCCCACCCACTGGCCTGTGATCTTCCTGCATTGGTGTCATTACAAGTGTTTCATGAGTCCGAAGAGGACTTTATAAATTGGTATCGGACATATGGGCTCATATCAGACTTATGGACTTGATCTAGACTGGGCTTGGATGTTTTCTCTATATCCAATTCTTCTTCTTTTTAAACCTTTTTGTTATACACATATGTGTGTTTATGAATTTGTTTCTCTAGTCTACCCAGACTAACACAAGAGTATACTATGTTTTCTCACTACTCCAAACTGATTTGAACATGGAAGAAGGACCTCCTTCCCAGAGTACTGTTTAAAAATACACAGCAAGATCAAGAAGCATCCCAAATTCATTGTAGGTATTAGTAAAAAAGCAAGGACAATCTTTGGTGATAATTTAATTATCTACATATGCAAGAAAATAGAACATGATCAGTTCTCAAGTTTCTAAATTTATTTTCATCTAACAATGATTTATACCTGGGTGTGCTTAGCTTATTCTAGAATGTGGAGGAATGGTATCCTAGTAAGTGACATTACTTGCTCACACAACCTTCTTCCCCTATACATTAGTTTAAATGCCCAGCGCTAGTACTCAGGAGGCTAAGATAAAAACCCAGTCCTTTGCAGGACAGAGCCTAGGACACTTACTGTGTAGATGAAGGACCTGGTACCTTCTCAGCTTAAAAAGGTGGGAGAGGTTACCTGGACTGGTTCTGTGGTATGATTTTCTCCAGAGACCACACTATAAAAATATTGAACTCCTCTCAGCCAGCAGTCCTGGGGGAGGTATTGAGTTATGTATTGGACTGCTTACTGCGAGGTCAACAGTTCAAAACCACTAGGTGTGCTGCAGGAAATGGATGAGGCTTTAGGCTGTCATCAAGTTTTGCTCTCTCAGAGACCCAGAGGACCAGTTCTATGCTGTTTTTTAGGGTTTTTAAGAGCTGGAATCAACTTGAAGAAAATACATTTGGTGGTTGTTGTTGTTTGGGTTCTCACAGTCTGAGGCCTACCTCATTCCTTAATTTGCCTTACATTTTCTATGCTCCAAAATAGTTCGGAAACTAGAAAAGGAGCTTTTTCCTCAAGTATTGGATTAGTGTTCATAGCCAGAGCAATAAAAATATAAAATTTAAAAGGTGGATTAAATAAAGAGAATAGATCAAACTAATATCAATGTCATTTTTAATCCACTCCAAAAGATCAGGAGTTCATGCAATTATCTGTTACAGTTTCTTTTTCTTTTGAGAAATGAAATAATTGCTGATGGATGTTATAAAAAACAATAATCTAGATGGTGAATAGAAGTGATAGCTCAGTGTTAGTCTGTCTTCTCTGACAGTCCACCCCTCCTGTGTCTCCTACGTTGAGCTGTATCCACCCATTCCATCTTACTCTGGGTTAGGGGCCCACTCTCTGCTAGGTGTGGAATAGGCCAGCTGCTCAAGAGTCTCAAGGATGTGTCATCTCGTAGGAAGTCAGTTGTTAAACAGATTGCAGTTAAGATGAGGATGCTGATGGATGAGCACCGAGAAACATAACAGACACAATTATAAGGTGGTCTCACAGGTACCTGCCCTACCTGCTCTCAGAAGTACAGAACCTCAGGCCTGCCTGGCACAGTAAGTAAGTCTTCAGAAACCATGGTCTAAGGGAATCAACCTCAAATTAGAAGACAGGAATCCTTGAGACTGTCAGGTGTAGAGGTAAAATCCATGCATAAAGACTGAGGCACTTTCCACGCCATTACTGATGGGAGCCAGAAGCAGGCAGAAATAGCCGGACATCGCTCCCCTTGAAAACCTCTTTTGGGATTGTATGGTTTTCAGGGCCTTAATCTGAAGATGTGAGGTGGAGGTGAATAGGGACCAAAATCTCTGGCTCTTTTAGGAATGGAGGACAGAACACCCCGTTAATCCTCATACAACGAGGCGGCACAAATCCCTCATTAAATCTCAGCCTTGATGGGCTAAGGCAGGACTACAGGGCCAAGCCCTATAAGGAGTCTCCAAAATCTGCGGGTCTTCGTCTAAAGATGGCAGCTCCAAAGGGGCAGAAGTAAACACGCTCAGCGCCTAGGAGTCAAGGTGAGACCCCTATGAAAATATCAAGGAGCCCTGCTGGTGTAGGGATGCATTAAAGGCTAACCTCATGGTCAGCGATTCAAAAACACCAGTGGCTCCCTGGCTGGAATCTGAGGCTTTCGGTTTTCCTAAGGATTTAGAGCTTAGAAAACTCAAGGGGAGCAGTCTACTCTGCTCTATAGCTTTGCTAAGGACCCTGATGCTGTAGTGGGTTAAATGCTCGGCTACCAACAGCAAGGTCAGCAGTTCAAAACTGCCAGTCTCTCAGTGGGAGAAAGAAAGGATTTTCTACTCCTGTAAGCAGTTGTGGTCTCAGACACTCACATGGGGCTGTTCTACCTGTCCTACAGGACCGCTATGCATGGGCATCCTTGATGGCAGTCAATTTGGTTTGGATAGGGGTGCTATGAGTCCAAAATAACTCCATGGTGGAGAGTTTGTAGTTAAGTATTGGGCAGTTGTCTCTAAGTGCTACCCATGGCTAAATTATGGGCTACTAACTGAAAAAATGGACACTTGAATCTCCCAGTTGGCAGACTGGTTAAGAGCTGGGCTGCTAAGTGCAGGGTCAGCAGTCCGGAACCGGCAGCCGTTCTGTGGGTTTTCTACTCCGACAGAGAGGTACAGTCTTGGAACTAGACAGGGACAGTTCTACCCTGCCTAATAGGGTCACTGTGAGTTGGCATCACCTCAATGGCAGTGAGATTTGGGGTTTTGGTTCAAATCCACCGAGCAGCATCTCAGAAGAGAGGTCTGGCAATCTAGTTCAGGAAGACCACATTCATGGAAGCCCCCTATGGAATGCAGTTCTTATGGGACACACATGGCACATCCATGAGCAAGAATGTCTGCATGCCTTGTGGTTGTTTGCCTTTATGAAAAGCAATGGTGCCACTCTTCCCACCATTGGTAACAAACAGAGAAGCACCCACTTCCTTCTAGGGCATTTCAGGAAATAAGGGGTTTTGTCTAAATGAACGTGAGTGACCCAAAGCCCTGGCTGAAGCCACTGTGTGCACCCTGAGGACTGAGAGCACTGCCCATCCTTGAATGAAGGTGGCCCCACAGTGCCTACATCCGATGTGGTCCCTGGGAGGGCCAGGCAGGGATTTTCTTCAATAGCATTCCCTGAATCCTTTCTCTCAGGTGTTAGGGGTTTGAGAGCCTTGAACTGAGGTTGTGGAACCCACACTGGTAGGGAAGGCAATGTGGATCATGGCCGAAATCCTGAAAAGATGAGAACTGAGAGGACCAAAGACTGCAGAAGGTGCAGAGTCAGCTTCCGTTGTCAGCCTTAGGTGGTCCCCAGCCAGCTGATCTCTGCAGGGGTCTCAGGGAGAGGTGGACACGATGATTATGGAAGGGGAGAGTGGGTGCGGAAATGAATGAGAGTCCGTTTCAGCATAGGTAAGGGGAATCTAGAGAGGCATCTTCTAAGACTGTCAAACAGTGGGTGCACTAGGAGCCACTGACCAAGGTGTAGAAAATCTCAGCACTTTCCAAACTCCAGTTTCCATCAAGTACTCACGCTGAGACCCTGTAACCAAGAAGGCAAATGTGCTGCAGGACTTCTTGATGGACAAGTCTGAAAGGTATCAGCCTACAACGAAGGCAACCATGATGAGGATTTTTAAAGGAAAATACAGGGAGCAGTCCCTGAAATCCTCAAAGGAGTATCTGAGCACATGGAGATCATTGCGATAATGTTTGAAGATGCCATAAAAGGGAGCCATCCCAGCACTGAATCCTATGATCCTGTCCGCAAAATGAACCTTCCAGATTATGGAAAGGTTCATCGTGGCAAGGGGCTTCCCAAATACGGTCCACTGATGTCTCTCCTAGGGTGAAAGGTAACAGTGCCCCTGAACAGTAGATCTAGCAATTCTGGAATATTATGCGCATATTTCCTGTGAAGAAGCACTTCATCTATGGAGAGCCCAAGAAGCTCATCACCAAAGATCTGATGAAGCTGAAGCTCGGGGATTACAGACGGGTACCCAACAGTCAGCCTCCATGCCATGAATTCCTGTGGGGTCCCAGAACCCACGTGGAAGCTAACAATAAGAAAGTGGTGGAGTTCTTGGAAAAACTTGATAATATGGACACCAAAGAATTTCATGACTTCTACAAACACACCAGGCACTATGAAGAAAGGAGAGTGGCAGCTTCAGAATGGGGTGGCACTGATCAAAACCAGGGGCAGTTTCAGAGGCAAGTCAAGCAAGGTCATCAAGGCTAAGCAGGCCAGCCAGGCTTTGGCACACCCCACCACCTCCTTGGCAGGCCGGGAATCAACTGCTTCTGCTGCTCCACCTGCCCCCCACCCAGCTTCCTCAGCCTTGCCACCGAATGAAGGCTGAGTGAACCACTTCACTTTCAGGTTGAAAATGTTTTTACTCAAAGTAGTGGGGCAACCTGGAGAACATGGCTGCCTTCCTGTATACCCGGCACACATCCATATAGTGATGATTGAGCTGGGTGTTTTCATTTCTTTTTTTCCAGTTGACTAATGTGGCTCCTTTTACCCAATGTTTCTTTAGACTCAACTTGTATCAGGCCAAGAATATTCCTAGCTGTTGTTGAGGTTTTGTTTAGACCAACAATATCTTTGATGAGAGAAATGGTGATCCTTGTTGTCATTTAGATGAAGTAAATGCAGCAAGAGGGTAGAAGGAAGCTCAGGTGTCACAGAAATCCACAATCAATAGCTTAGACCACGTGGTTGACTGTGCAAAAGTTGGAGAGGGGCCATGCCTGGGTCTTTGGTTGCATTTTTCCCAATAAATCAAATATGTGACCATATTTGTTTAGTTCATCTAAGAATGTTGGAGGAAATAAATAAGAGGCGGTAATGTACACACGCTGTTGATTTCCTAATGCTTTGCCAAAATGGTACTTGGAATGCATCCTTTGGAGTCCTCAGGCTGGTATTAAGACCTAGAGACATAGATGATGCATTCCCTTGTCGAAAAATTGTCCTGTCAAACAGCAATGATGAATCTGGAAGCCACAGAGCTACTCTTCATGATGTGAGCTCAGAAGAAGAAAACACACTTTGAGGTTGCCTGTGCAGTAAAGGCCCTGGGCCAGGAAACTTTTTGTCCATGAGACAGGTGGATCTCAGAGTAGCTGGCCATTATACCTAAGGGTGCTTTGACTGGAAGGGTAGGGGTTTTCAGGTAGTGGGAATAAATGACAGTACACTGGGGTGAGCTCAGTCGGACATTCAGTCGCAAGTTGTGTCCCAGTATCCAGGCACACCCTGCATTGGAGCCTGCCTCTGAGCCAATCCTCAGGTGGTGAGCCATCTGGAGAGCCATCTCCACCTAAGGCAGGACCAACAGATGTCTAGTACTCTAGTTCCCAATGCACTTGAAACCATTCACGGATTCCGTGTTCTATTCTGATAATATAGGGGATATTTCTCAGGGATGGCTTGATACTCACTTGATGTGAGTGTGATGTGAAGAAGCCCAGGCCCTGGCATGTTCCCGGTGGATGGAGACTACAGAGAGCACTTCACACACAGATTATTAGATTTGGAATATGTGGACTGACATTGAACAAACTCCAATGAAGACTAGAATTTCTTCCCTGGTGATCATGAAGGGAACCTGTAATGACATGGATCGGAGTGGGTATGAGGACCTTGTCAGCAATGCTTGGAGCCGTGTGTCCCATTCCACTACAGATGTCTAGCCTCTGCCCACTGTCAACAGTACACCTCTTACTATGGGATGACTATTGCTCTCCCTCCCCCCAACATTGTTACCTACTCCCTCCAAATGATAGGTTCTCTTAAGGCTCACAGGATTCCCATGGTTATAATGCTCACTGGGCACAGGTTGTCCTCCTTAATTTATTTGATCTGAGATAATGTAGTGGGTGACTAAATTTCATTTTTGTGAGCTATAAATGAACCCACTGTGTCAGTCTGGGTTGACTAGAGAAACAATTCCAGGGACACTCATATGCGTGTAAGAGATTATTCTATCCAAGTGCATTTGCATCTTAAGGAAACATCTGTAGCCAGAACAAATCAAGTCCGTAAGTCCTATTGTATGCCTTATATTCAAAAGGATTCTTTACATTCCTCTTGAGATTCATGCAACACACGCAATGAGCCCTAGGGCAGGAAGATCTCAGGGCAATGGATGGAAAGTCTTGTGGATCCACTGGCAGTGGAAGTATCTTGGTGCTGCTGTGGGTCTCAATGAGTCTCATCCATCAGCTTAGCTCCATCTTAATTGTCCACAGAGGGTTAAACAGAGAGTGAGCGTGTGTGTTCTGCCTCCAGGGGTGAAGACAGGAGTGTTCAGAAGCCTTTGGAGAAGGCCATGCACACACACACAGGCAGTATTTGCTTTGACCTGATGGACAGGCTAGACTCAATCCCTTCCCTCAAGTTGGCAGGAAGTGGTGAAACTACTATGCCCACATACCCATGGCTCATGCTGGGGCAAGGATATCCACAGGCATAACACATAAGAGCTCTCTGAAACCAAGATGTAGTGGCTTACATGAGCCTAAAACTGGAGGCCCTTGTGTGAGAAGCAGATCACTACTATCCAAAGCCTGTCAATGAGGATGAAATTGGCCTTTAGTGCAAGTTTCTTGCTTTGAGAGTGCTCAATCAATGGTGACCCAAGACTATATACTCGCTGTGCCTTTGATGACATTCAGATCACTTCTTCCTTTGCGAAGGAGAAGTATTCTTTTTCTCTATCTCCAAACTTCATGGTTTGTGTACAGATTGTGTCCAGTCTTACTGAGGAATACAATTTGTCTAAGCAAACCAGAGCTTCCTGCATATTGGCCTAAAGTGCAGCTCCATATTGTATAATTTCCATGAACATTTTTTTTCATTATTTACCATATCTAAAACCACGGTTTCATCATAACTACTGTATTCTTCAATAAGCGTAATGTGTAATGACCTTCTAAAAAGACTCAGGATGTTTTCAAGGGGAACCAGGGATTAAAATATAAACACA
>NW_022103951.1:433987-436235 GCF_000313985.2 Echinops telfairi
GAAAGGCCTTCATATCTGACAGAGGGCCATGGAGGGGTGCCTGCTGCTTCTGTACTTAGCCTTCTAGATCCACCATGAAAGAGATCCATTTTTTCCTGGGGAGAGCTTTGCTTCAGATTGAGGCTTCAGTTTGCTACATTCTGTCCTTGTGGATGGGCGGTTTGGTGTTTTTCTGTGATTGTGTTTGTTTCCTTTTTATGAACGCTAGGATCGGTGAGATGAATAGTGTCTAAGGCTCTTTGCAGGACAATGATCAGGAGAGCACTCCCTTGACCCCCTAATGTGGAAAATGGAGCTCTATGCTGGACATCCCCAGTTAGGCCTCTTCACCTCAGAGGATCTGGAATACAGACTACAACTCGGGTTTCAGTGGACAGGTAGTCCAGCGTGTGATCAACTCTCTCCATGAGGACTCTGAGCACAAAAGGACCACCCTCTGCAAACCATTGGGACTCAAGCATCCTGCCCCTCACGTCGGGGGTCCTTAAAGCCCCAGAATCCTTCTTAGCTACTACAGGCTCCCCAATAGGCTTCTGCGAAGGTGACATTACAGACTTCCATTTTGGAAATGCCCCTGGAAGCGAAGGTTTTGTTGCTGGGGAGCTGCGTTCCTTCCTGCTTGCAGGAAAATTCCAGGGACAGCTCTTGAGTTTAGTTGAGGACCTTGGATGTATTTAGGGGGTTCTCTGAACCCAGTGAAGAATAGTACTAACTGCATTGCCCTGTCTTTATCTCTAGACTCAAGGCCAGCGGCACCTTACACCTGGAAAGTCACATGGACCCAAAGTTCTAAGACTCGGTCTAGGAGAGCGAGCCCCTTCTGGAGAGGAAGGAGAAGCAGCCCCTCCCTGGAGATCAGGCTGTGATCTTTCCTGCTTGAAGGAAAAATTGCCAGGACAGCTCAGGAGCCCAGGTTAGGGCTGATCTTTGGTCTTGAGATGAAGGAGCTGATTCCTAAAGCCAAACCTATTAATCAGTGGGTTTACACTTTATTTATTTATTTTGTTTCTTTGTTTTTATCTCATTAGTAAGAAAAAATACTCCATTTAAATATAATAGAAAATATCTAAACAGCTTTAAATCCCAAAGATGCCTGAATGACAGTTTATATACATATGCATCAATAGTTAACATCATTAACACTAAACGTATACATAGTGAAACTTGAAATTTATAACCCTAAAAATAAAAAAAATAAAATAAATAAACACCTAACTCCCTTACATAGTGTTGACAGCATAGTGAACCTATTGGACAAATTAATACTGTCCCTATGGGATTCTAAGACTGTACATATTAATGGGAGTAGAAAGCCTCATTTTTCCTCCCATGGAGCTTCTAGTGGTTTTCAACAGTTGACCTTGTGGTTATCAGTTCAACACACAGCCCAATATGCCACCTGGACTCCAGAATTCATTAAATTCTGTAAAAGTTTCAATGTAGCAAAACAAGGAAAAAGTTAATTACTACCAAGCTTGTTAGAAATTTTAATATCATAATAGGGGACCTGTTGCAATTGTATTATGTACCCTGTGAGACACCAAGGCTCAGCCGGTGTCTTACATGATACATCATATGACGGCACCTGGCCACATGCCCTGTGTCCCAACGAAAGCAGGACAAGTTCTCTCAGATGTAAAGTCCAAATAATATTATTTCATCGTGATACACTTTGCTAACAATTTACCACTTCCATATACTTATAATCCTCACAACCACCTTCTTTCTATCAAATGATCTTAGGTGCATTTAAATAGAGCATCGTGTACTCATAAGAACTGGCATTTTAAAAAGCTGTTTCAGTTAAAAGCAAATAAGAATAAGCCGGTTAATATTCATTTTAGTTGGAATGCAAATGAGCAGCCCCAGGAATAACCGATAACTTTTCCATCATCCTATACATTTAATGTGCTGTCCTTCACAAAGCAACAGGATGCCACAGCAACAGAACGTATGTTTTGTATCAATTTTCAAATAGGGATCATGTACTCAAATACAGAATTGAATGCTACAGTCTTAGATGTATTTAGCCCAGTTCTCTAGATGCTATAAGAGAAGTACTGATTACATAGCTTTTAATTCTCTTGGAATAGACCTCTATTCATTGTCTTATTCTGCTTATAATTTAAAGATATTCTGGGAAGATTAACTCACTGCTGACCATTGGTAGAGCACTAATACTTTCTGTTAATTAAAAATAACAATGTGCACTAGGTGTTCGCATTGATGACAAGCTCAGGTTAAAGGA
>NW_022103951.1:437217-439727 GCF_000313985.2 Echinops telfairi
TTCTGTACTCATCCCTCCAATGCACTCTGTTAATAGCCACTTTCTCCCATCCCTCAATTATGGACACAGGGAGATCACTGAAGGCTTATTTCCTATGTAGTTCTCACAAATGTATCTTGGGCTCCTACTGTCATTCATGTTTAACTTATCAGCTGATCACGAGCTCCTTGTGGCCATTTAGGATTATTGTAACACCATAAGGCCAGCAGTTTGAAACTGTGAAGCAGTCCATGAGAGGCAGATGAGGCTTTCTCCTCCTTTACAGATGTACAGTCTTGGGAACCCAAAGGAGCAGTTCTGCACTGTTCCATAGCGCCTCTATGAGTCAGCATCAACTCGCTGGTTGTTGTTGTTGAGTCTTTTACTCTCAGTAAATGGTCCATTTGCAAAGTTAGCTCGCTCAATGACCAAATATCGTATGCATCCAGTTATACGTGCCAGGGACAAGGCGCATCACCCCTATCGAAACCAGCATGACAACCAGTACTGGTTGCCACTGAGTGCGTTTCAACTCACCATGACTCCATGCATTGCAGAGAAGGACTGCATTCCATCCTGATTTCCATGGCTGTGATCTCTTGGAGGCAGACAGCCTGGCCTTTCTTCTAAGGCAGTGGTTCTCAACATGTGGGTCACGACCCCTTTGGGGGTTGAACAATCCTTTCACAGGGGTCGCCTGATTCATAACAGTAGCACAATTACAGCTATGAAGTAGCAACAAATTAATTGTATGGTTGGGGGGGTCAGCACAACATGAGGAAATGTATTAAAGGGCCGCGGCATTAGGAAGGTTGAGAACCACAGGACCACATGATAAATTCCATAAAGGCAGGATCTGGCCATATTTTGCTTGCTGTTTTATCCACAATGCATCATCAAAACTTTTTGCTAGTAAATACTTCTTGGATTAAGTGTTGTTCTTTTTGTTACTAGAGTCAGTTCTGACTCCTAATGACTGTATACTCAGCAAAATGAAATTCTATGCAGTCCAGCACCATCCTCACACTTTTGCTTATGTTTCAGCCCATTGTTGAACCCCTGTGTCAATTCCTCTTGTTGGAGGTCTCCTTCTTTTTCACTGACCCTCCACTGTACCAAGCATTATGTCCTTCTCCAGAGACTGGTCTCTCCCGGCAAGTCAAAGGTAGGTGTGAGGAAGTCTGGTCATTCTTGCCTCTAAGTAATCTTCTGGCTTTACATCTTCTAAGGCGGAATTGTTTGCTTGATTAAGGATTATTATATTTTTCATCAGATATTATTAACATAGGAGTGAAATACATGAAATTTAGTCTATCTGAAGTACATCATATCTGATTATGTACATGCACATCAAGAAAACATAATTCTTATAACTAATTATGCACTAGGCTCTTCTTCATAAAAGAGCTAAACTGAGACCAAGTGAGGGTACTTTTCAGTTAAAATGCTTATTATGTATTTGATGCTATCATAAACAATGTCTGTAGCATAAATATCATGTTAAAATTTTTTTCCCCATATATTGACTTTACTACTGTGATAAAGTGAAATTAGTTAATATGGCTCATCTCACTATAATCTTTGTAACTCTCACCCAATGACTGGCTGGGAATTTGTAAAAAACAAAAACAAAAAAGTTGTAGAGAACTCTATCAGCGTGCCTCCTTAGTCTTGCAATTCTGTTGGGTATAAAAGTAAGTGAACCATTTCAGAAGCAGGAACAGAAATAAGAATCCCACACTGTCAAGAAAGGAGAACCACTAGCCAATATAAAAGACTTGCCAGAAGGGGCAGAGACACTACAAGCATCAGAGGCCACTGTAGAGATGCCAAGCTAAGACCATGAGACAGGGAAGAGGAGAAACACCAATACTGTGAGGCAGAGCTGTGGGTGTCTCCATCCACACGATTATTCAAGCTGAATTCCTTTATGCAGGAAGCTGGCTTGCAGAGTGGGGTGTCCTTTGTGTGTTTATCAGCCCCAAAGAGGTTCTGTAATACTTGCCAGAGCAGGACAGAGGCCAATGGCCAGCATGGCTGAGATGCCAAGGACTACGTCTGCCAGCATTGCTGAGAAGAGGTGCTGCAGACAAAGAGACTATCGGTAGTCTTTTTTCCTCCCACCTTGTTGACTTGCCTAATAAACCCCATAGTTTTTATTATTGTCAGTGAGTTCTGTGTGGTCTTTGTGACCGATGATCAAACCCAGCAGAGAAGTAGAGTGCCAGGTCATCCGAATAGGGTAAAGAAGAATGGAGGATGCAGGCCTGACTGTCCTCTGCCTGGTGTCAATCAGTCATTGGCTACTGTGGAGTTGGACTCTCCTACCCCTTGTGTACTCTGAGTAGATCAGTCCTGGCCCTATGCTATTTCCTGAAGTACGTAACTTATAGTTTGGACTCATTTTCAAGCATCATTTTGGTTATCAACATTATGAGTAATATTACACAAAGAAAATGAAAAGAAAGGGGGGAAATAAAGTACTAAAAAGGGCTGGCTGCAATACTTATACTTAAATAAAATTGCTTAGA
>NW_022103951.1:441177-443098 GCF_000313985.2 Echinops telfairi
GTCTTCCTAAACCCATATGCATGCTCGTATGGAACCTGTACACAGATCAAGAGGCAGTTTTTGAACAGAGCAAGAGGATACTGCGTAGTTTAAAAACAGAGAAGGTGAACATCTGGGCTATATCCCTTCATGATAATAATCCAAGAAACTGAATAATCCAAGAAACTGAACTATATAAAGAACACAGCATGGGTATTGGAGGAAAACTTATTAACAGCCTGCGAAATGCAGATGCTACAACCTTGCTAGCTGAAACTGAGAGGACTTGAAGCATGTACTGATGAAAATCAAAGACGACAGCTTTCAGAATGCGTTACACCCCAAGGTAAGTAAACAAAATAAAAAAACGCCGGACAAATAGATAACATCACAATGAACACAGAAAATATTAAATTGTCAAACTTGATTTTACTTGAATCCATAGATGATGGAACAGTCAAGAAATCAAATGAAGTATTGCATTGGGCCAATCTGCTGCCCAAGAACTCTTTAAAGTTGTTGAAAAGTAAGTATGTCACTTTGAGGGATCAGGTGCACCTGACCCAAGCCAGGATATATCAGTTCCCTGCTGAGCTAGAGAATGAATAAGTAAGACTGGAGAAGAACGGATGCCTTTGAATTGCAGTGTTGGAGGAGAATATTGGAAGAGCCCTAGGCTGCCAGAGAAACAAAGGTATCTGTCCCAATGGCGGTACAGACACAATGTTCCTGACAAGTGAGGGTGGCAAGACTTGGTCTCACATCCCTTGGATGGGAGATCAGGGGAGATTAGTCCCTGGACAATGATACATGCCTGGTAAATCCGAGAGCCAGCAAAAAAGTAGAATACCCTCAAGGAGACGGGTTGACACAGTGGCTACAACCATAGGCTCCAAAATGAGCACAATTGTGAGGACTGCACAGCACCACGCAGTGTTTCAGTCTGCTGTGCACATGGCGACTCTGAGTCAGAAATGACTTGGTAGCACCCCACAGCAGCAGCCACTGTCTGTTGTTATATTTGTTTGGCAGACTGCTTCTGTCTCAGTGAATTCATGTCATTTGAATTTTATTTTATGTTGTACATTTTGTACAGAATATAAACTCCTCTATTTGTATTAAGCATCAGTGACCATCAATCAATACATGTACTGACAATAGACTTGTCCAACAATCTTTTATGAGGGCAACTGAGGCCAGGGCAGGAAAATGTGTAGTCAAATTCAGAGGCATATTGGTGCTGAACCATCACTAAAACACAGGTGTCCAATTTCCAGTGTAGTGTCCCTCACATCACCCTTCATTGTGAAACAGGACCATTGCCAACACTTTAAATGTAAGAGTAATTAACTGATTTTTATATTTACAAAATTCTACCATGATAGAAAACAGAATGACTGGGTGTGGAACCATGTAGATTTCTATTTAGTACTCTGAAGGCAGTCCTCAATCTTGCTATGGCATGTACCTTAAGTGATTTGTTAATAATGAAAAGAAAAATTCAAGGTTCCTGAGATGATGTAAATAAGAAGACTCTGTGAAGTTCAATGTTCTGTGAAGTTCCATGTGCCAATGTTGTCTTTCAGTTTGGAAATAACAGACCTGGGTTTTGCCTACAATGGTCAAATACTCGAGTTAAGCTGCTGCCTGGTGCGTGGTAGGAGCTATTAGTTATAATAGTTTCACTTAGGGTGAAATAAATCAATAGCCTTAGGGATTTACAAACTTTTTATTCTAAATTCATTACCAGAATATGCGACTTGGGAGTTCTAGCTGTAGTTATGGTCAGAACCTGAAATCAGATATCCTTTTGTAGGTGTGTTAAGGCAGACGCCCATTTCTAGGTAAACCCTTTCAGTGAGTGCCAGAGAGCCCTGAGAATATGATGGGCTATCAGTCCCATGACTAGGTGATGCTGCATAGCAAAATTGGCATTAAAAAA
>NW_022103951.1:444302-453762 GCF_000313985.2 Echinops telfairi
GGAAACATAATTGTATGTGAAGTATTAAAAGCATTCCCAATAAAACGCAGACCAAGATAGAAGAATAGTACAGTTTGGAATGTATAGCCAGTGACCAGCCATATACAATAATAGCAAAATACATCAAAGAATGAATAGAGAAAAGAAAGAGATCATATGATCATTTAATTTAGAAATCCAGAAGGACAAGTTTTCAAAGAAATTGCGTATCCAAGAAGCCATCACACAGTTAATGAATTTCTTTTGCACTGAGGATTTTCTGTTTCATTTTGTTACTGCTTTAATTTTTTTGTTTTTAGTGTTGTATGATTTTCTGTATATCAAATCCAAGAATGATAGATTTGTGGAGACAATAATTGTGTTAGTAGTTTCCTGGGGGTGGGGGAGACAGTGTAGGTTGAGTGGGTCAGTGGAGGGTGGGGGTAGAGGAATGGAAAGCTAACAACCATGAGTGCACGAAAGAAGAAATTGTCCTAAAATCGAATGGGGTGATGATTGCACAATAAGATAAATAATTAAATAAGATAAATCTATTGAATTGTATGGTGTGTGAATTACATGCCATAAACCTGTGCTGCTGTCATTGTGTTTTAAGTTCATGGAACAATACCATGAAAAGATAATGGCACTTCTCTCAAACTTTGGCATGTCCCCTCCTGGAAGAAACCTCAGAAAGCTGGTGTGGCAGATCACTAGGGCCACACCAACGACATGCAGGGACTTGGAATGTTTCATGGGAAAGATATGATTCAAAACAGGAGCTACATCTAAACTTATGCCTAACATGTGAACTCACAAAAAATAGGATCCTTATCAAGGCAACTGTGTGGCCTTGCCTTTACAATTTAATCAAAAGAACAAAGTTGGATACAATGTTTATTAGCGAAGACTAGAACAACAAAAAGACTGTCTAAGCCTAAGCCTACCCCAGTGCCTTCTGGTCAGTTCTGACTCACAGGCACCCAGCGCCTCTAGAATCATTTCCCAGTTTACTGCCTCACCTGAAGGAGGTGGTCTGTGATCAGCAGAGAAGAGATCCCTGCAAGGTAAAGTGCTGAGGGAGGATTGGGGGGTTCTGCACATTCTGAAGAGAGGGGGCCACAGGGTTCCCTCCCTCAGAACTCTGACCCTCAGAGGCCCTGCTCTCTGCATTGGGAGGCCCCCAAGCATGGGTGCTTGGCTAAGGCTCCCCCTTACTTCGTTTTTTGGGCAAATGGGGTTCTTGACATCCCAGGATGATCCTATTTAGTAGGGTTTGCAGGAGGCAATAATGCCTCCCTCTGTGTGAATTCTGTGGAGCAGAACATAGGCAGCTCCATAGTGCCACACCCCATGTGAGCGCAGTAACCCCAGGACTGGAGGTTCTGGCAGCTGTGAGAAGAAACACTATGTTCTAAGAGCCAAGGCTTGAGATATGTAGGAGTCTGAGGTCCTACCAGGTGTCAAGGTATGTATCTCAAGTAAGATTTGGGTGGACAGAGGAAGTCAGATAGAGCCCCACCCCGATGATCATCTCCAGGGAGGCCAGAGACATGTCTGTTAGACCCAATGCCCCCTGACTTCATCCTGGGAGGTTGTGGGAAGGGAGGCTTTTGTCTGACGCAGGCAGTCTCCGATCAAGTCAGTGATGAGTCCGCAGAACACTCAGGAGTCCAAGGGAGCATTCTGAACTGCCAACCCCAGAAATAATACAAAAGGTCTCAGAGTCCTGCCCAACCCCTTCTTGTACCTGTTGAAATAGCTTTTCTTGGAGTTATGGCAGAATCTCCCTCCTGAGTCTCCACACTTCCCATCCTTTTCTTCAAGGGTGAGCTCTTCAGCAGTGCAACTGCCTGTGCTCTGGAGAAGACACCAGGCCTCGCGGCAAAAAGAGTAAGTTCCTAACCGGGGAGAAAAAGTGCCAGGCCTCAAATGGGACCAATACCTTAGAACAGTGGTTCTCAAACTTCCTCTTGTCACAACCCTTTAATACAGTTCCACATGTTATGGTAACCTTCCCAACCATAAAATTATTTTCATTGCTAATTTATAACTGTCATTAGGCTACTGTTATGAATTGGGCGACCCCTGTGAAAGGGTCATTAGAACTCCCAAAGTGGTCGCAACCCACAGCTTGAGAACTCCTGCCCTAGAGGATGATCAAGCTACTCAGCAAACTCCCCTCCCAGAATTTGCCTATCAGGGGGACAGAGGGCTCTCCACTGTCCTTCCAGGGAGCTGCAGTTGCTGCATTCACAGATGCCCATGAAGATGGTGAGGGAAATCCCAGCTCCCCTCAGGCCAGTAGAAGCCTCAACAAAGATCCTTTAACAAAGAAGGTGGTCTTGTGGGTGATGCTCTTGATGGAGAAGTATCAAATGAGAGAACCAGTTACGAAGGCAGACATGGGGGATTCTGTTCTCAAAGCATACAAAAAATCACTTCCCTGAGTTCCACAAGAGAGCCTCTGTGCTCCTGGAGCTGGCCTTTGGTGTTGACCTGAAGGAACGGGATCCCTTCAGGCACTGCTATGCCTTTATCAACAAGCTGGATTTCAGCGTGGATGAAAGGATTCTCTATGCAGTCAGCATTATCCAGACTGGCTTCCTGCTGATGGTGCTGAGTGCGATCTTCCTGAAGGAGAACTGTGCCTCTGAGGAGGAGGTCTGGGAAGTGCTGAATATGATGGGGGTATATGCTGACAAGACACACTGCATGTACGGACATCCCAAGAAAGCTCTTACCCATGATTTTGTGCAGCTGAAATACCTGGAGTACCGGCAGGTGGCCAATGGAGATCCCCCACACTACGAATTCCTGTGGGGCCCTACAGCCTACGCTGAGCCCACCAAAATGAAAGTCCTGGAGTTCTTGGCCACCACAAGTGACACCACCCCAGTGTTTTATCACCCTGGTATGAAGAGGCTTTGAGAGAGGAGGAGGAGAGGCTGCAAGCCAGAATCGCAGCCAGGGGTTGAAACTGGGCCAGAGCAGCTGAACCCCCTGGCCTAAGTGAAAGGTAACAAAAAAAAAAAAAAGATTCATCCCTTCTTGGTTAAAAGAGGCTGACAAAAAAAAAGAGGCTGACAATATTTTAGTAGTGGAGCATCAGATTAGCATTGGAGAAAATAAATATATATATATATATATCCTCTTTTAATTCCTTTTCTACACATATAACTTAGAATGTTACCTTTCTTTCCCCCTTTTAAGGAGAAATTTCAAATGCTGCAATCTGCGGCAGATTCTTTTCCTTACAGGAAAACAGTCTGTCGACATTGAAGAGTGGCAACCTTGGACGGGGTTGAAGAAAGCGCACAGTCAATATTATCTTTGTGCTCCTGTTCTGCGTGGGGGACTCTGAATGCGTTCTGCCTCCTCCCTCCCTCCCTATGCCCTGCTCGGCATCCCGCTCTTCATTTCTCTTGTTATCAAATGCAGTTCCTTTGATTAGAAAGTTTTAAACAAGATAAGAATGCATTGGGATTGACTAGAAAGAGAGGGGCTCTGAGAGCCTCGCCCCAGAGCCCTGTCCCCACGAGCGCCCACCCCCACTGACCCCAGAGCCCCTACTCTAGGGGTGGGAGCCCTCCTACAGGGCTGCTAGACCTAGCCTTTCTCTTCCTTCAGATTAGGGATGCCCAGGAAATGGAAACCTTCTTCTGAAACTCGCCCAGTCAACTGAGAGACAGAGCCATGTCCAGGTCCTGTCAATCAGAGAACCTGCAGTGACTTCTGTGGAACCCCTTCACAGCCCCGCCCCCAGCAGTAAAAGAGGGAGCCCCAAGGCACCCCTCCCCTGCTGACCTCCAAGGCAGGCCCTGGGGGCATGGCCAGGAGTCACACTGCTCCCTTGTGGCCGGAGCCTGTCTGGGAGGCGCGGCCCTCGCCCAGCAGAGGGAGCCCGAGTACAGAAGCAGCTGCCAGTCCGGGTGAGAACCCCTAGTTAAAACTGCGAGGCTGCACCCCAAGAACCAGTCACCCGATCGAGTCCTGCGCCATCGCCTCCTCTGTCAGCGGTGTGAGGTCCAAGCCCGGTTACTGTGTCCCAAATCCACCTCACTTCCGCCTGAAGTCCAAGGGGATGAGGACTCCTGCTCCTGCAGGACCTCAGGCCTGACCTGGAGTCGGAAGGGGGTCTGGGGAGCAGGCGCCTGCGAACCACGCTGCTGGAGACAGATGCAGCTGGCTGCTCCTGGGAAGAGTGAAAGGCTAGGAAGCACAAGGGGTGGTTGTACTCTGTCCTCTAAGCTTCTGTGCGCAGGGATTCGCTCCATGGCAGGGAGTCTGTTTCTTTTAAAACTAGAATTCACGGAAAACTAGAACTGACTCGATGGGGATAGGTTTGGTTTTTGTTAGCTATTTTACAAAGAGGAACTAATATTCAAGGGCTGTTTTATTAAATTCCAGACACTTCCCTAGTGGTTAGAGAGCCCTGATGGCATAGTGGAACATGCATTGTGATGCTGACTGCAAGGTTAGCGGTTCGAACACACCAACCGGTGTGTGAGTGAAAAATGAGGTTTTCTGCTCCCAGAATGATTCACAGACTGGGAAACCAACCCAAAGGGTAAAGGGTCCGTTTTTTACCACCTACACAGTGGCTATGAGTCAGAATCGATCAAATGGCGAAGTTTTTATCATTGTTTGTTTATCGTGATAGGGAGTTTACTGGTTGTCCGAAAAGACTCCATCACCTTTGTACTCTGGGATCCTCAGCCCTTCCTCCACCATGCACCCCTGGAGATGCTGGGTGGGTCCAAGTCTGTCCTTCAACCTTACTTTGTCCTCAGGAACCTCCAGAGTTGGAGGCCTCGGTCTTACTACAAGAGATTGGTCTTCAGTCAGCGGAAGACAGATTTCCAGGTCACCCCAGAAGTCACAGTAAGTACCATAACGGCAACAGGAATCTCCCACCTCTTCCAGTTTCTCCTTGGCGATCCCAGGGAAATGAGGATTTTGCATAGAGGGAGTGGTCACATCTCAGGGAGGGCTGAAACGTAGCACCTGTCAGTCAAAGTGAAGGCTTGAATGAGGCCTGCAGGTCCATTCACCACAGGACCTCAACCTGTACTGTCAGCACATCCTGTGCTCTGCATGTGATGGTGGTCTCCTGTTCCCCTTCCCGCCTTTCTGGATTCCAGGGAGGGCCAGGCACAAGGGCCAGAATAGGGAGTGGGGCAGGATAGCACATTGAGGAAGGAGGGAGGAGGGGCTGGGTAGAAAAAGAAAGAGAATCACCCATATGGGGGGTTCAACAAGACATCCTTGGTGATTTTGTTGCTTGATACGGACTGTGTAAACATATACAGTGCATTTCTTAAATTAAAAAAAAATCTTTAAAAAATCCCTACCAATTCTTTATCCCTCAAATCTTTATAGTGGTCTAAGAGGCTATAAAAAAGTAATAAAAATATAGGGGGAAAGTAAAACTGAAATGGACATTTTTTTTCTTTATTGACAAACAAGTTCCTGTCAAACAAACAAAACATCAGCTTAGCAAAGCAAAGGGGACCCAGGTCCTGCTAACAGTGGACATTATGACCCTCTTGGTTATGTCCTAAGGCTAGTGGGGTAGGGAGTTGCATGTTGGGCTGATAACCACAGTGTGAGAGGTTCAAAACCACCAGTATCTCCTTGGGAGAAAATTGAGGCTTTCTATTCCCTTCAAGATTTACAGTTTCAGAAACCCACAAGGGCAGTTTTACTCTACCTTACAGGGTCCCTATGAGTCAGAATCAACTTGGTGTTTGTGAATTTAACAGCCACTTCTTCCACAGAGATCTCAAGAGAGTCACCATGCCTCGTGGTCAGAAGAGTAAGCGCCGTGCCCGTGAGAAACGCCAACAGGCCCGAGGGCAAAGCCAGGCTGCCCAGGGTGCTCAGGCCACTACAATGGAGGAGGAAGGACCCTCTTCTCCCTCCGCTGTTTTGGGGGACACCCCCCAGAGGTCCTCGCTTGAGGGTGTTTTGCAGGAGCCTAAGGAAGCCACTACTCCTGCTTCAGCTGTTTTGTCCAATAGATCTGATGTAGATGCCAAGGTTCAAGATGAGGAAAGCCCCAGCCCTGCCCAGGGCCCATCTTCCACTGAGAAGCCTAACAAAGATCTGACGGGAAAGATATGCATGTTACTGCTGTTCTTGGTAGACAAGTATAACATGAAAGAGCCCATTATGAAGGCAGAAATGCTGAAGGTTGTCAGCAAGAAGTTCCAGAAGCACTTCCCTGAGATCCTGAGCGAAGCCGCGGAGCGCATAAAGTTGTTCTTTGGCCTTGAATTGAGGGAAGCTAAGTCCAGATGTAACGCCTATGAGCTCTTCGGGATGGTGGATGTCACCAAACGAAACAACTTGAATGGAGGCCTGCAGTTGCCTATTAAGAGTCTGTTGATGACTGTCTTGGGTGTGATCTTCGTGAATGGTAACCGAGCCTCTGAAGAATCCATCTGGAAGTTCCTGAATATGCTGGGAATCTATGCTGGGAGTATGAAAGATATTTTTGGAGAGCCCAGGAAGCTCCTGGTGTTTGATTTTGTGCTGTCGAGATACCTGCAGTACCAGCAGGTGCGAAAGAGTCGTCCTCCACGCTATGAATTCCTGTGGGGTCCAAGGGCATGTGCTGAAACCACCAAGATGAGAGTTCTGGAGTTTTTGGCCATGCTGAAAGGTGTGAATCCCTGGGATTTCCCTGGTCCTTATGAAGAGGCTTTGAGAGATGAGAAAAGGAGAGCCCGACGGTGATTTGCCTGCAGGGTCCATTCTACTTCTAACACCACTGAGAGTTCAGGCCCAAGTCTAGTGGCTTCACCAGGATCTAGTGAAGTGGGAGAAGATCCTTCACAGTAGTTGACAGGGCTTCCAAGTAGTACATTCAGAAGTAGCTTAGAAGAAACACAATGTATTATTTTCTGTTGTGTACCAGTAACTTGTAGTTTGTTCTCTCTCAAATGTTGTGCCTTTTGACCTAAATTTTATTTTGCTTCAGAGTGTGAGCTCATGAATATCCTTCATGGTCATCGTGTTTTTGTTGGTTATCAGATATAAGAGTTAGCATGGCCATCTACAATTACTTGAAAAAACATCAGCAATTCCTTTATTTTATAAAACTAAGTAGTTTAGCATTGAGCTAACCCCAGATTAAGTTTGTTAGGATCACAAATGAAAGAAATGAATGAAAAGTATAGAAGTTCTTGGGCTGCCTTATTCTTTTTTAATCGTACTTGTCTGCAAAATTAAAAGTTACACACACACACGGCTGGATTTGATTAAAATATTTAGGAGTTGTTTTGTGTTTTAGTTGGAGCACTGCATATTTTCAGAAATATACTTGATTAGAAATAAAGAAAATTTTAAATTGTGATGAAACAGTTGTCTTTTCTGAGCTCAAAATAACCAGATGCCCACCGCAATTCAGTAAACACAATATTTCCCCACCAGTTACTAAATGCCCTGTATTACACTACATACATTCCCATAATCCAACAAGGTGTGTTTATCATCCATACTTTGCAAAATAAGAACGTGTATAAGTCTCAAGTTCACAAGGTTGATAAGTAGCATTGCTGGACCAAACCTCTTGCAGAATCTGTCTGGACCACACCTTTTCAGTCCTTCAAGCCAGAGGCAGGCCTTGTGTCTCTTAAATTTATTTTCCTCTCATCAGCAAAAAAAAAAAAGTATTTTAGTGAATATAGGAGCCTGCCAAATTAGAACAATGTGAAAAAAAATTCGAAGTAGGCATCCAAAAAAAATTAGAACCCCAAACCTTTGCCATTATATCATTTTATTCATCTCAAAGTTGTCAGAGAGTAGAACACCCCCTTAGGGCTTCTAAGACTGCAAATCTTTACAGGAACCAGGCAATCTCAGCTTTCTCCGGTGGACGGTCTGCTGGGTTTGAACTACAGAGCTTGCAACTAAACCCAGTGTTTATATTATAGAGCCAAAAGGCAAGTTAATATTGGTGGCAAGATTGTTGTCTACATATGGAATGTCAGATAACCTTAAAAGATCACAAAATGATGCTGGGGATCCCCTGCTTATAGAAAGTAAATATTTCAGAACATAGCTGCATAAAAGACTAAATCTGGGTGGTGAGATAATGATGTGTGCTTTCTCTGAAGGCCCACTTGTCCTGTCTTGTGCTTCATTCTTCTCAAACAAGGGCACACTGTCCACAAGGTATAACATCGAGAAAATGCTCATGAGTTACAGATATGTGACATTTCATCTGAAGTCTTTCATTAACGATATGGAGCCAATATAAGGACCTTAATGAGTTAAGACACAGCAGGACCAAGTATGTAGGGATCCTAGTGACCTAATTTGTCCTGTTATGACCTAGCTAGTCCTAGGTAGGGCTAGGACCTAGATAGGCAGGGCTGTTAGACTGAGCAACCTTTCACTTAGTCTCACGCAATCTCAGAGATCCAAAACTAAGTCTAAGCCAGTGTCTTCCAAAATAGACCCTTGGGGGTGCTAGTCTATCCAGGGGTGTGGGCTGCAGGAGTAGGTACCTACACTTTATCTTGTCTTATGGGCTATAGTGCAAACATTTTTAATTGTGGGGGTGGGACACTCATTTTTGTTTGCCCTTTT
Organism: Echinops telfairi; assembly: GCF_000313985.2. NCBI lineage: Eukaryota > Metazoa > Chordata > Mammalia > Afrosoricida > Tenrecidae > Echinops > Echinops telfairi. Next base: position 452,880 of record NW_022103951.1, read on the forward strand.
TCTCCCTGAAAAAGGGGTGATAAGTCAAATAAGTTTGGGAACCTATGGTCTAAGCAGACATACAAGCTTGCTAGGTATCAAGGAGTGGTCGTTAAGTGAGGACTGAGGGGAAATTATTTGCTAGATTATAGGTGCCCACAGGTCTGGGCACACATTGTCACATCGGGGAGAGGTCAGGTAAGTCAAGCCAGATGCCATGATGTCTGGCTTCCCTCTCTAAAGATTTGGCCCCTTTGCACATTTCAGGAATTTGATGACCTTAGCATGAGGTCATCAGTCTCTGGTCAGCCAAGGGTAGACATCCAGAATTTGTCTGCTATCAAGGTGAAGACCCTGAAATGAGAAATGAGGGGAACCGTCTATCTCAGAACAGTGGACACTTGACAAAGCCCAATAGGCCTCACAAATCCACATCAAAATTGTCTGGTGTCCTCTAGTTTTCATAACCTCTAGTAGGTCCTCTCAGGTGGTGAAAACCTTCATATATCCATAGTGACCCACAATCTGCAGAAGAACAAGATCCTCACAGGCCTTAATTGGATTCACAATGAGGACGCTGAATACTGATGAAGATATTTCACCCCATTCCCAAACTGAGAGGGTTGCATGGAGCTCCACCCTGTGGGCAGGCCCGGAAAGCCACCTCTGGCACACTCCATGCTCTAGAGCTTCATGGAGGTAAAAACCTTGCTCAGGTTTGAAAGCAGATCAATAGAGGCAGGATTCGCAAGCACTTCTGGATTTCCAGATGAGGATTCTTTTTTTTCTCAATCATTTTATTAGGGGCTCATACAACTCTTATCACGATCCATACATACATCAATTGTGTAAAGCACATTTGTACATTCATTGCCCTCATCATTCTCAAAACATTTGCTCTCCA
>NW_022103951.1:454782-482660 GCF_000313985.2 Echinops telfairi
GTGAGCATCATAGAATGCCAATTTAATAGAAGAAAGTATTCCTGCATTGAGGGAGTACTTGAGTGGAGGCCCAATGTCCTTCTGCTACTTTAATACTAACCCAGATGAGGATTCTGAAGGACAACAGAGGTTCCACAAAATCTGGAAGAATGGAATACTGCAGAACCCTCAGAAGCCCTAAGCATTGGAGTCTGGGTATGACTTATTCAGAAACCTGCCTTGGAGGTCCCAGGAAGGCAATGGCTTTGGTCTAAAAGGCCTGGTCCCCATTGCTCCAACACATGAATGCAACATACCTGCATGAAGCCGGGAACCAATAGATAGGTCTGCAGGGTGGGTCCCAATACCAACTATGTGGACACCCCACTCCCTCCCCCAAGAAGAACTCACTTTAGAGGACAGCAGTGAAGCTACAGCTCAGGGAGAAGGGCATGTCTGATCAGAGCACACAGGAGCAAACAAAGAGGGAAAGAGAGAGAGTGGAACACATCCTGGCCAACCAAGCCCAGTGGACCATATTTCTGCTCAGAGCAAGCCAATGCACAGACAGCGCCATAGGGCCAGTCCCACCAAGAGACACAACTTTCCTTACTGACCCATAGTGCTACGAGGGACAACACTACAGGCTAAGTATGGGAATTGAAACTTATCTGACCACACCACTACGGGGCAAAAGGCTAAGGACGTGTAACAGACCAGCAAGGGGAGCAAAGCAATGAAGTCCCCAGGAATGTCAACAATAGAATTCTCTGCTCATAAGGAAGGGAAACAGGTGTGACATGGATGGAATGGGGTATCTGTGGATCTTGTGAGTACTTTTTGTGTCCCTGCTTAGTACAAGGGCAATATTCAGCCCATAGCAGGAGGAGTACCACTGGATGTGGGCAGGGGTTAGACATGGCTCCAAGAAGTACTCACAAGGTCCGAGGGAGAACGATGAATCTTTCTATTCCTGTAAGGAGTTACAGTCTCAGAAACCCTCAAGGGAAGGTCTCCTGCCCTATAGGGTGACAATGAGTCAGAGTCGGTTAGATGGCAGTGCGTTTATTTGGGTTTGATTGAGTAGAGACAAGCGACTGAGTCTGTAATGGTGGTAATCAAGGAGAGGACATTGAGTTGTGAGGTGGTGACTCCTCTTCCTACTAATCAGTGGAGACCAGAAAGCCCCACTCCCTTTTTACCCCTGGGGCATGTGGGCATGCTGCCCTAGAGACTGCACTCGCTTCACGAGAGGTCACCTCAAGGAGCAGAGGGACCTGGTCACAGGGGACTGTCTGATGAGGACCCTAATAGGGGATCCAGGCTGCCAAGGAACCCAGGGCAGAAAGGCCTGTCTGTGTTGCAGCCAGAAAGACACCCTGTCAGTAGTGGGGTCTGATGTGTTCATGTATTTTCCCTGTGAGTCTCAGAGAACACTGAGGTGTCAGTTTCAGAGTAGTAAAATGGAGAGACCAAGGCCCTGCCAGCAGTGGAGTCAATGTCCATAAAAGTGTCCTGTGAGGAGGTCCCTCCTCCACAGCCAAGCACAGGAAGTCCCTTCAGCCAGCCTGCTGTCATCCCACTAAAACACGCTCAGGCCAGGCAGTGTGCATCCTCACCTTGACTCAGATATCCTTGTCTGGTTCCTGAGCAGGTGACCTGAGCACAGTGGGTTCCCAGAGCAAGGCTCTCAAAGTACTCTGTGTTAGCAGTAGGGTGGTTGTGAAAGTCAGGGAGGCATCTCCTTGCTGAAGGACTCACGCCCACCTTCTAACTTCCCCTTCTTTAGTGGAGTCATGTCATATTTATCCTGGCCTGCTGCCCTAATGAGAGTCATCATGCCTCATTGTCAGAAGACCAGCATCTGCTCTGGTGAGAAATGCCACCAAGCCCAGGACTCAGGTGATGCCAAGAGCATGGAGTTGGCCCAGACCACTGCTGCAGAGGAGGGAAAGCCCTACTCCTCACCAGCTGCTGCTTCTGGGGATTCTCACCAGGCTTCCTCCTGTGCTCCTAATCCATGTGAGGTGGCTCCCTACACCTGCAAGGCTGCTATAGATGCTTCATGTACTACAATTGTTAAGGCTCCCAGAGCCAACATGTGGGCAGACGAAATGCCCCTAAGTCCACACCTTCTGCTGAGAAGTTCCAAAGTTCCCTGACCAGAAGGGTGAGCCTGTTGTTGCAGTTCCTGCTGTTAAAGTACAAAATGGAAGATCCCATTACCAAGGCCGAAATGATGAAGATCATCACTAAAAGGTACAAGAAGCAATTCTCCGAGGTGCTGAGGAGAGCCTCTGAGCACATGGAGCTGGTCTGTGGCCTTGAGCTGAAGGCAGTCGAATCCAATAGTCAAACCTATGCTCTGGTCAATCAGTTGGAGATCACCAAGGAAGAGATTCTGAATGGCGAATGTGGCTTTCCCAAGACTGGGCTCATCATGCCTCTCCTGGGCGTACTTTACATCAAAGACAACAGGGTCACCTGGGAGGAGATGTGGGAATTCCTGAATGAGTTAGGGATCTACGATGGCCCTCAGCACTTCATCTTTGGGGACACTAGAAAGCTTCTCACTGAAGATTTGGTGCAGGAAAAGTACCTGGAGTACCAGAAGGTGCCTAAGTCTGATCCTCCATGCTACAAATTCCTGTGGGGCTCCAGAGCCCACAATAAGGCTTGCAAGAAGAATGAGATGGAGGATTTTGAGAAGATCAAGTTTATGGACATCACTGCCTTCCAAGACCTGTATGGTGAAACCTGGGGAGAAGAGCAAGAAAACACAGAACCTGCATTATCTTGGATGGTTGAGGCCAGTCCAAATGCCAAGGCCAAGAGTCATGTGAAGGGGAGGTTCATCAGATCCCCCCACTTCTCATGAAGGCTGAGGCAGATGCCTTACTTTGTTGTTGGAAATGGTTGTTAACCTTCTATGTGGTGGAGGCCAAGTGGGGGTCGGAGGGAGTGCAGGCATTCCTTCCTCTGTATCTCTCCTCCATGGATAACTTGTCCATTTAGTTCTTTTTGCTCCACTATGTAGTTTTTCCTTGTATTGCAGGTGTAGTGAGATGGAGACTCTCAATGCATCCTCATACATTTATTACTGCTTTTCTGATGCAAATCAAATTTCTGTAAACCAAATGGAAAATCCCCAAATATCCCTCTCTCTCTAACCCCCCCTCCCCCCACTTTCTATCTCTCTCTTTTTCTGATGTGTTTGAGATTCAGAATTAGATAATATGACATCAAAATATAGATGTCTTAGAAATGTTAAAGAAGTTCATGATAAATATTTAGAAACTCAAGATAAGGGGGGGAAATATTAAATGTACTCAATCCTTGGTTTCTGTAATTTCTATTGATCAGAGTGAAGTTTACATAGATTCAGATTTGCAAAGCTTGTTTAAGAAAGTGTTAGAAAATAAATGGTGATAACTGGTACCTCTTGGTCACAGACTCTTCTTCTACCCCAATAGTAACTGAGCCTCTGGTATTTGGAGGCATTCACGCAAATATGAGGAAATTTTAGGCAAAGATGTAGATGTGCCTGCTCATAGATGTTGTAGTCTGAGTGTAACTATGAAGTAAAAAACAGGTTGAGATAATCTACCAGACCTGCCACCTGCAGGATTGCCAATTCTGACACCATGGGACAAGCATTGGGATGTATACTTCAAGATCAGTAGTTGAAACCCACAAGCTGCTCTGTGGGATAAAGAGGAAGGTTTCTGCGCTCTTAAGGATTGATCGCCTTGACAATCCTAAGGAACAGTTTTGCCTTTGTCTTGCAGGGTTGTTATTTTTCCATGGCATGAGGGACTAGAGAAAAAAGAAGCAGTGACTGCAGGATTTCCTCTAGTGTAAGTGCCCCGAGTCAAGGCCGTTTCTACCTTGGGGCACTGATACTTCTCAACTGTAAGGAATGTTCAATTGGGCCACCTGAGTAAGGTAAAGGGGAGGCAGTTAGGGAAGTGGTGGTGAAGTGGTGGATGGAGACCATGTGAGTGTAAGGAGTGAAGTTTACATAGATTCAGATTTGCAAAGCTTGTTTAACATCATATCCAGGATATTTCTCAAAAATAGGTGAATGCTCTCTGGAGGTCAGATATCAAGGAGGCAGCATTTTCCCTTCTCTGTCAAAACTGGAGCCCACTGTGCTGAAAGGACAGTAGCAGTAGGTTATTTCTTTCAAAAGCTTCTGGATAGGTAGGGGCCAGTAACCTTTTGGTTCATAGGATAGGGTTTAACAGATCGTACCTTCTTTGACCTCATTAAATTAAAAATATATCCTAAAAGGAGGAGAGACTAAAAAATATCATATTCAGTTGCTTTTGTGTGGAGAATAGTAAGTGCTTTAGAATGGAAATTACATACAATGACATCTAAATCTGGATGGTTAAGAGAAGACCTAGATCTTTGACAACCCACCTCCTGGCCTCCTGCTTGGTCCTCTCTCCTCACTTTCTGAGGGAGACCCAGATGCTACATCATGGGCAGGGGGCACAAATGTTGTGCAGGAGATGGAACTTTCATGAGAGTCTAAAATTAGACAAATGTGACCGCATACAAGGACATCCCATGTAGGAGGCTCCTGGGGACTGACATTTCAGAATATATGGGGTCAAGGACAGCCACGCTTCTGTGTGCTCTTGGGCACGAAGTGCTCCATGCAGGGCTGCCAGGATGAGAACATGGTCACTGTCCCGTCAGGACTTCCTGGACATGCAACTATGAATTTAAAGGGTTGGATTAGACTCCCAATTGGAGGCCAGGGGCTGACAGTAATTCTGAGCAAGGATTAAAGGTACACCGCAGTGCTTTACAGAGGGTCTAACACACTCCGAATCTTCAGGTCATCTGTGGGAGTGTCCAGACGTGGGTAATAGCAGGATTCATTCTCAACTTCCTCCTCAGTAGCAAGATGCAAGTGAGAAATTGGTCTGAGGTTGGGGCATATGAGCCAGTGGAATGAAAGCTCTTAGATTTGGCCAAGAATCCAGAATGGAGCTCTGAGTGAATTGTATGATGACTACTGACTCTAGAACAATGGGACAATGTGGGCTCCACTGCTGGTGTGAGCTCATGGAGACACAGTTAAGGGCCTTGGTCTGAGGGGTGGAGTGTGATGTCCACAAAAGGAGCAGTCATAGGGATGTCCTCGATTCAGCACAACTGCTGAGTTAGGTCTCAGGGAAACTTTCTGCATCATAATTGAAGGGATAAGCAGGGCTCCACCCCATTGCCATCCCTGGGATACCATCCATTGCTACATTGAATCCTACTCACTGCCTCTTATGTTGTCTTAGGCCAGTAGTTCTCAACCTTCCTAATGCCATGACCCTTTAATACAGTTCCTCATGTTGTGGTGACCCCCCAACCATAAAATTATTTTCGTTGCTACTTCATAACTCATTTTGCTACTGTTATGAATTGGGCGACCCCTGTGAAAGGGCCATTCAACCCACAAAGGGGATGAGACCCACAGTTTGAGAACCACTGTCTTAGACTATTGTAGGACTGGTGACAGGGGTGTTCCCAAGTCAGGATTAGAACTGATTCCAGTACTATTGGGGGGCCTAGGAGGACCACCCACCTGATGACAGTGGGAAAAGCCTAGACTCCCTGCCCTACTCTCATGCAGCCTTGGAGAACAGAGAGAAGTGAGATCTAACGATTCAACCAGGACTGCTCCTTGGAGGCACGAAGACGTGCTGGTCTCAGGATGAAGCCTCAGGACAAGGGAGGGCATATCTCAGGTCACCCGCAATTCAGGCAATGACTGAGGAGACCATCCACCTTTAAATAGAAGGCCTCTGACTGTCTTTCCTTCTTTTAGGTCTTCAAAGTCCAGGTCAGGGCCATGAGGCTGTGGTGCTTCTCCCTCACTTCTTGATATCAGAAAGTGAGGGATTTGGTCTATCAGGCAACCAAGGGGCAGGCTCTGAGTTTCTCTACAGAGGAGAGAGGAAAATTCTGAATAACAGCTGAAGAGCCTGTGAGTGAATCTCAGAGAGATATCATTACTGGGTGTTTTGGTTCAGTATGGTAAGCTGAAGTTCTCCGTTTGGGGGGGTCTAAGGGGGGTACCTACCATAATTTGAGGTGTCATTTGCAGGGCAGCAGAAGTGAAGGGGGCAGTAAGAGCCCACTTCATCCCACTTCACAGACTACTCTAAACATGGCCTGGCCCAACCCTCTGAAGAATGGAGACTTCCCCTGTATGAGACCCTGCTCTCAGCCCCAGTAAACCTCAGGCAGAGCTGGCAGGCAGTAACCTATTAAACTCTCTAGCTTGCTCCACAGAATTCTCAAAGACAGGTTCCCAGGAGCAAAGAAGGCTTGGCGATCCTAGGTCAATGTCCTCGTGGGAGACTGCAGACTGGCTTCTATTAAGACAGCGGTTCTCAACCTGTGGTTGCGGACCCCTTTGGGTGTCGAAAAAACCTTTCACAGGGGCCGCTCAATTCATAACAGTAGCTAAATTAAAGTTATGAAGTAGTAACAGAAATAATGTTGTGTTTTGGAGGTCAGCACAACACGAGGAGCTGCATTAAAGGGTGGTGACATTACGAAGGTTGAGAAACACTGACTAAAGCCAAGGAGGCATCTTCATGATGAGGGGTGCCCATCTTCTCAGCATCCCACAGCCACCGAGCTCACATCACCTTCCATACTGCCTAGGTCGCTGACTGCTTCCCTTGACCAGTAGAACCATGCCTCAAAAACATAAGAATAAACCCCAGAAGGATGAGAAACACCAGCAGGTTCAATGGGAGGCCCATGATCAGGGAGGTGCTCATGCCAAGGCAGCAGTGTGTGAAGAGCCCAGTTCCTCCTCCTTCTCGCCTCATGCTGTACAAGTTTAAAATGAAGCAGCACATCACCAAGGTAGACATGATGAAGATTATCAGCCCCACATTCAAAGACTGGTTGCACCAGATTCTCAAGCAGGCAGCTGAGCATTTTGAGGTGGGGTTTGCAGTTGAAGTGAAGGAATCTGACTCCACATTTGAATCTAAGCTTCTTGTCAGCAAACTGGCCCTGCCCAATATTGAAAGTGTCCATCCTGGCAGGGGCTTGCCTAAGAAAGGGCTATTGATGACTGTGCTGGGGGTGATCTTAATGAAGGGCCACAAGGCCACTGCGCAGGAGATCTGGGAATTCCTCAGGATGGTGCGTGTATTTCCCGGGAAGAAGCATGATATCTATGGAGAACCCAAGAGGCTCCTTACCAAAGACCTGGTGAAGGGGAAGGACTTGGAGTACTGGCAGTGCGTTAGTCACCTAATCTGGTGTCAATTTAAGAATTAAGAGTGTAGTAGTGGAGTCTAGGTTGTCGATGGAGATAGCCAATGAGACTTCTGTGTGGGCATGGTCTTCTCCTGAGAATGCTGGGAAAACTGGTACTTCCTCCTTGGAGGCCAAATGCACCTCTCTCTCTCTGCCCCTCCCTGGCAGACACTGTAGAAGACAAGCCACAAGGATGCAACCAGAACTCTGAAGCTGGAGAAGGCACAGAGAGACCCGTGCATGTGCTGAGATGCTTACAGCGCCACTGGACCCAAAGACTTTCTACCCACTGGCTTGTGAATGTCCTGCATTTGGCTTCATTGCATGTGTTTCATGAGTCTGAAGAGGACTTTATAGATTGGTATCGGACATATGGGCTAATATCACTTATGGCCTTGGACTGGACTGGGTTGGGATGCTTTCTCAATGTTCAATCACTGTTGTATACAAATCTTTTTCTTATACACATAGGTGTGTCAATGGATTTGTTTCTCTAGTCTACCCAGAGTAACACAGCCTGGTACCCAATAGTGACCCACCCTGCTATGAATTCCTGTGGGGCCCCAAAGCTCATGCTGAAACCTCCAGGGCCCAAAACCTAGAGTTTGTGGCGCAAGTCAACCATGTTGCTCCCACTCCCCTCTCATCCATCTATGAGCAGACTGTAAGGAAGGGAGACCCCAACCCCACCTGACAGCCTGACCTGAAATAGAGAGTGTTTTGAAGACCTGAAGAAACCCCTGTATAGATTGTTGAGGTCATGAAATGCCAGGGGTGGAAAATAAGTCCAGATCAATTCTTGACTTGTCCACATTCTTTATTTTCTGGCTAAACCATTGGTTATTATTCAAATGGCACAAAGCACACTTGGGAAAATTTATATAAATTATTTCTGGATGTCTAGATCATATTTTTCAAAATAATTTTATGTCATTTGCAACACATTTTTTATGATCTAAGTATTCAAACGAATTAAGAACAGTTGTGCAATCATCATCAAAATCATTTTCGGAATTTTTCCTCCTCGTATACATTCTTTTGAGCTCCCCGCGTCCCCCCATCCTCTCCTGCCATGTCCCTCGGTGGTTATCAATCCAGTTACTGTGTCTGCAGATTTACCTATTCTGAATTTCATATACAGAAACTCTTACAAAACACAATCTAGAACCAAACGAACAAGTAAAACATGCAGCAGCAACAACAACAACAAATAGAAAAGACAGAGAAAAATCTCATTTAAATTAAGGTGAAACAATTGTATACTGAACCAAATTTAAAATGGGTCCAAATGGAGATCAAACTTAAGGCACTATATTTTAACCTAAGACATGAGCTACAATCAACGTTACCATGCTCTGTGTTTGATAGCAAGATATTCACATCTCTGGTCTGTGTTCTCGGGGGATGAATCTGAGGCTTAATTTACGTGGTGGCCCTGCAAATGGAGTTTTGGCTTCCATGTCATTGATAGTTTTGGCAATCCAAGTGTTAACAATTTAAACACTGTAATAATGCCTCCTTGGGATGTGGACGTGTTAGTTCGGGAAGACTTGAGAAACAAATTTATAGACACTCATATGTGTATAAGAAAGAGTTTTATCTAAAAGATAAATGTAGCCCATAAATGTCAGCCCATATGTCTGATAGCAATATATAGATATAAATACACACACATCTATCTCTCTGTATATATAGATGGTGATGGAATGATTGCACGTGGGGCTGTAACCTGCCAGATGGGCAGTTTGAAACCAATGGTCGTTCTGTGGGAGAAAGACAGGCATTTTTCCTCAATATACAGATACAGTTTTGGAAACTCAAAGGAGTTCTACGGTATCCTATATGGTTTCTATGAGTGGAATAAACTCTGTGTGTGTGTGTGTGTGTATTTCACAATGTTTATGGGAAAGGGGAATTAAATGATAAAGAGTGCTTATGTTTTAGTGGTGAGATTTTCAATATTTAAAAGCAGTTTCTTAAGTGATACTTGTATACAACACTTCTATCATGAAATACGTATGTTCCCTATTAAACTTGGACAATTAATGACAGAAACATGAAACAAAAGGAAAGCATAATGGAATTTTCCCTCAAAAGGTTTGGAAGGCTCCTTGTGTATATTCCAGAGAGCAGGGTGGTATTTTCTGTGTCAAAATGACCAGAGCAATTAATTCCATCCATTCAAGACCCAGTATTTTCAGCCACCTGCCCAAGGACTTTACATCCTGCAAATAGGGGTGTATTCTATAAGTCTTGTAAGACAGGGCTTAGCACACTCACTTGGCAGCGAAGGACTTACAACATTCTCAAGGCTAATAAGTGTGGAAATTGACAGGGCTAGACTGGTTCATGGGTCTGAATTCTATTCTCTTTTGAGCCACCACTCTAAAATTGCTCCACTCCTCCCAGTCCAAGGATCCCTGGTGGAAAGTTGGTTACACATTGGACTTCTAATCACAAAGTCAGTTCTAAGCCACCAGCTGCTGGCTTTCTCCTCTCATAAAGATTTATATTCTCAGAAACCCATTCAAGCAGTTCTTCCTTGTCCTATAGGGTTATTGTAAACCCGAATAGATTCTGTTTCAGTATTTTTGGTCCTCCCATAGGAGCCCCACCTGCTTTAGTAATTGTGATAGTAGGTTTATTGTGCCAACGTGGCCAATAGGAACATGTGGAATTATTAAGACCACAGTTTCATAAAAGGCTCGGCAAGTCCCACCTCTCTCTCTCTCTCTCTCTCTCTCTCTCTCATCTCTCTCATTCTGTGGTAAGTGGACCAGTGTGCAGCTGTTAGTTCTCTGCCTCAACTTATGAGCTACACTGCCTGTGGGACTGCCAACCTGTGGATCTTGTCGCTAGAGATTGAGGTCCTTCAAGACCTGCTTTGCCACGCTTCTGGTGTGTACATCACTTGAGCATGTGACTATCGGATCTTGTCTTCTTGCTGACTGTTGGTGACCCACCCTGCTGTTTGCTGATAGTGTCCAGACTGCCTTTGTTCCCCTATGGAAGACTCAGCTGTCTAATTTCTTGATGTTGGACCCAGTAGTCCTGTGAGTTGAAGGACTACCAGGATATTAACTATTCCATGGAAGTGAGCCCTCTGTACTGCTGCGTGGACTACTTAGCTGTTATATTCATTCATGCTGTATATATCTATATATCTCTCCATGTTCAGAATTGTCCCAGTTTTGCTTCTCTAGAGAACCCTGTCTAATACTATGGCACCTTGGGAGTGGGGTACTAGAGAAAAAAATCATAAAGATGGAGAAAGCATGTTTATTTGACTTCTGCCTATGGTAGGTATTCTCCTTTGGCTACCCAGAGGTCAGATGTATCCATGCAGTTTACTAGGTTGTTTTCTGGAAAGAATACAGGAAGTTAAAGTTTTGATTATTTTGTTTGGCTTTCGTCTTTGATCATTCCTTTTTGAAATGGCGAAAATTAATGTTGTTAATGTATAATTTGAGCTCTGGGGTAGAAATAGCCTTTTGAATTTCTCAGAAACCGTGCTGTTTAAGGAAAACGGCTGACAGAAAGCCTGCCTCTGGCTTGAAACTATTCTCAGAGATCTAATCCCACATTTTGTATCAATAGAATAGTTTATATAAGGATTAAGCTAAGGTAGATAAGGATTGACTTGACTGTTTTATAAATTGAGTTTAGTATCTGATTCTTCTTTGTTTATACTGATCAATTATGCTTACTATTGATATGCTGATTGATAGAAATGTATATTGGGAAGTATGGAAATTGAGAGCTTGTAAGCTTACTTGTCTTCATCCATTAAAATTGGAACCCTAAATGGGGTTAAGACAAACATGTAAAGAAGGCTTTGAAAAGATATTCCCCACACAGTGCTTTGGAATACTTAGGAGGTTTGTATTCAAAGTTGTTGACAGACTGGAGAAAAAGGAACTATGGCTTTTTGAAGTTTCAACTCTACTGTTTTTTTATCATTAGCTAGAAAATATCCGGAACCTTGAAGAAAAGTCCTCTCTTGGCGTGAATGTTAAAGGAACCCCATGGGCAGGCTGAAATGCTTGCCAGGTGACCAACTGGAGCCACTTGTTGAGTGAAGATGAGAGAAATGCAGGAATAAAGAGACGGTTGAGTCTGGTTGCTGACATCCATGGACCTGGTCTATAGGAACTAGAAGAGAAGATGAGAGCAGGTTGGCTGGTCCGAAGTTCACGAGCAAGCACAAGGGGGCTAGGCTTTTTGAGAATTTGTGATGGGGCCATGGTCTAAAGGCAAGGCGAACAGTGAGCACCCTGGTGAGACTAAGTGAGGCAGCCCACATTTAGTTGACTAGAAACAGACCAGATGAAGATAAGTTTTGTGAGCCTGTGTTCTGGTGCATATTGCTACTGACTTTATTGATGGCCTGTCCTGATTTAACTTTACTCTTGGATGTGAACTTCACAAGGTTCCATCTGGAATGAAGGTTCTTCACATCAAAGATTATGATTGCCTCCTCCGATCATTGGATTGATGTAAATGGGCAGAATAGAAATTGGATACCCAAAATTGGGGGGCAGGGATAAATGCAAAATGTGGTTGGATTACAAACTTTCATAGCTGGGGAATATATTTATAGGATTAAGGTGTAGGTGTGACTTCACTACAACATCAGTATTATCGAATATTTTCAAGGATGTCTTTGATAGCATAATTATAGATAAGTATGATGTCTATAAATTTGGAAACTCAATTGAAATGATAGAACTTTCCCCCAAACATTAATGACTAAATGGGTCCATGAAGAAATAGAAATTGAAGAATAAATATAATTGGATATTATAAGTTAATTTATCATCCAACTCTCAGTCACATTTAAAATATACCATGCCCAAACAAATTGAGAATGTGCCCCATTGAGTCAGATCAGATTCATAATTACCACCTTATGGAAAGAAGGAAAATGACTAACTCAGGTGAACAGGATAGCTCTCCCGTTATCAAAGCTAAGGAGATGATTCCCCCATAAAGGAACAGTTAAGCCAAGCTCACTGACATAGAGACAAGTATCCTAAATAAATGCTTAGCAGGTATGAGATAGCAGGAAATTGAATGAAGAAATAGGTTGTGCCCAAATAATTCAAAAAGCATATCACAAAAATGTGAATTTGAATCAACTACCTCTGCAGATCAAGGAGAGCCTTTAATTGTATGCTAAAGGGCAAGCCTTTCACATGCAACACCAGTTCAAAGTACTTAGTTAACGCTACCAAACTTGTAGTGGAAGGGAATTACAGTTTATCAAATCTGCAGCAAACATACTTACATGTGAAATATTAAAGGCATACCCAACAAAATCCAGATCAAGATAATAGAATATAGTAGAGTTTGGAAGGTATAGTCAGTGAGCAGCCATATACAATAATATCAAAATATATTAAAGTATGAATAAAGAAAAGAAAGAGATCATATGATCATCTAAGTTAATTATCGACAAAGTAATTTCGTATCCAAGAAGCCTTTACGCACATTTTATGAATTTTTTCCCATTGAGGTTTTTCTGTCTCATTTTGTTACTGCTTTAATTTTTTTGTTTTGGTGTTGTATGATTTTCTGTATATCAAATCCAAGAATGATAGATTTGTGGAGACAATAATTGTGTTAGTAGTTTCCTGGGGGGTGGGGCAGAGTAGGTTGAGGGGGTCGGGGATGGGTTGGAGGAATGGGAAGCTAACAGCCATGAGTACATGAAAGAAGAAACTGTACTAAAATTGAATGGGGTGATGATTGCACAATGCATTTAATAAGATAAATCTATTGCATTGTATGGTGTGTGAATTACATGTCATAAACCTGTGCTGGCGTCGTTGTGTTTTAAGTTCATGCAACAATGCCATGAAAAGATAATGGCACTTCCCCCAAACTTTGTCATGTCCCCTCCTGGAAGAAACCTCAGAAAGCTGGTGTGGCAGATCACTAGGGCCACACCAACGACATGCAGGGATTTGGAACATTTCATGGGAAAAGATACAATTGAAAACAGCTACATCTAAACTTACACCTAATATGTGAACTCACAAAAATAGTCAGGATCTTTATTGATGCAACTATGTGTACTTGCCTTTACAATTAATCTAAAGAACAAAGTTGGATACAATATTTATTAGCGAATACCAGGACAATCAAAAGACTGTCTAAGCCTAAGCCAACCACAGTGCCTTCTGGTAGTCAGTTCTGAGTCACAGGCACCCAGCGCCTCTCAATTCATTTCCCAGTTTAGTGCCTCACCTGAACGAGGTGGTCTGGGATCTGCAGAGAAGAGGTCCCGGCAAGATTCAAGGTAAGGTGCTGAAGGAGGACTGGGGAGTTCCACGCATTTTGAATAGAGGGGACTACAGGGTTCACTCCCACAGAACTCTGACCCTCAGAGCCCCTACTCTGCATTGGGAGACCCCCAGGCATGAGTGCTCAGCTCAGGCTCCCCCTTTCCTTCATTTGTTGGGCAAATGGGGGTCTTAACATGGCTGGATGATCCAATTTAAGAGTGTTTGCAGGAGGCAATAATGCCTCCCTCTGTGTGAATTCTGTGGAGCAGAATATAGGCTGCTTCACATTGCCACAACCCATCAGAGCACAGTAACGCCTTGACTGGGGGTTCTGGCGGCTGTGCTGAGAGGCCCTATGTTCTAAGAGCGGAGGCTTGAGATATGGAGAAGTCTGAGGTCCTACTAGGTGTCAAGGTATGTATATGAAGGAAGAACCGAATGGAAATAAATTCCTCCCAGAACAGAGGCAGCCAGGTAGAGCCCCACCCCAATGATCAGCCCCAGGGAGATCAGAGACATGCTAGTTAGACTCAATGCCCCCTGACTTCATCCAGGGAGGTTATGGGAAGGGAGGCTTTTGTCTAAAGCAGGCAGTCTCAGATCAAGACAGTGATGAGTCCCCAGACCATTCAGGAGTCCGAGTATTTTGAGCTGCCAACCCCCAAAAGAATATAAAATGCCCCAGAGTCCTGCCCAGCTCTACTTGTGGGTTTCTACAGTAGTACTGTCAAGTTAAAGGTAGCCTGCTGAAATAGCTTTTCCTGGAGCTAGGGCAGAATTTCCCTCCAGAGTCTACACACAGTTTATCCTTTTATTCAAGGGTGAGCTCTTCAGCAGTGCAACTGCCTGTGCTCTGGAGAAGACACCAGGCCTCATGGCCATAAGAGCAAGTTCTGAGCCCGGGAGAAAAAACGCCAGGCCCAAAAGGAGACCAAAGCCTTGGGGATGCTCAAGCTACTGCAACAAACTCCCCCTCTGAGAATTTGCCTGCCATGGGGACAGAGGGTTCTCCACTCTCCTTCCAGGGAGCTGCAGTTGCTGCATTCACAAATGCCCATGAAGGGAGAGGGAAATCCCGCTCCCCTCAGGCCAGCAGCCTCAACAAAGATGCTTTAACAAAGAAGGTTGTCTTGTGGGTGATGCTCCTGATAGAGAAGTATCAAATGAGAGAGCCAGTTACGAAGGCAGACATGGGGGATTCTGTTGTCAAAGCATACAAAAATCACTTCCCTGAGATCCTCAAGAGAGCCTCTGTGCTCCTGGAGCTGGCCTTTGGTGTTGACCTGAAGGAAGGGGATCCCATGAGACACTGCTTTGCCTTTATCAACAAGCTGGAGTTTAGTTTGGATGAAAGGATTCTCCCTGAAAACAGCATGCACCAAACTGGTTTCCTGATGATGGTGCTGAGTGTGATCTTCCTGAAGGAGAACTGTGCCTCCGAGGAGAATTCTGGGAAGTGCTGAATATGATGGGGATATATGCTGACAAGACACTGCACGTACGGACATTTCAAGTGAGCCCTCACCCAATATTTCATGCAGGTGAAGTACCTGGAGTACCGGCAGGTGGCCAATAGCGATCCCCCATGCCATGAATCCCTGTGGGGCCCTAGAGCCTAAGCTCAATTCACCAAGATAAAAGCCTTGGAGTTCTTGGCCACCATCGGTGGCACCTACCCAAGCGCTTCATCACCCTGATATGAAGAGGCTTTAAGAGAGGAGGAAGAGAGGTCGCAAGCCAGAATTGCAGCCAGGGCTCGAAACAGGGCAATAGGAGCAGAATCCCCTGCCTCAAGTGAAAGCTAAAAAAATAATAATGATCCTTCCCTTTTTGGTTAAAAGAGGCTGGCAATATTCTAATATTGGAGGGTCAGTTTACCATTGGAGAAAATTATCTATCTATCTATCTATCTATCTATCTATCTATCTATCTATCATCTATCTATCCATCCTCTTTTAATTCCTGTTCTACATGTACAACTTGGAATTTTACCTTTCTTTCCCCCCTTTAAAGATAAAGTTCAAATGCTGCATTCTGCGGTTTTCGTTATGGGAAAACATGCAGTGGACATTGTTTGAGGAGTGGCGACCCTGGATGGGGCTGGAGAAAGCGCATGGTCGATATTATCATTGTGCTCCTGTTCTGCGTGGGGAACTCTGAATGTTTTCTGCCTCTTCCCTCCCTCCCTGAGCCCTACTCAGCCTCCCGTTCTTTCTTCATCTTGTTATCAAATGCAGTTCCTTTTAGTAGAAAGTTTTAAACAAGATAAGAAGCCATTGGGATTGGCTAGAAAGAGAGGGGCTCTGAGAGCCTCGCCCCAGAGCTCTGTCCCCACGAGCGCCCACCCCCACTGACTCCAGAGCCCCTACTCTAGGGGTGGGAGCCCTCCTACAGGGCTGCTAGACCTAGCCTTTCTCTTCCTTCAGATTAGGGATGCCCAGGAAATGGAAACCTTCTTCTGAAACTCGCCCAGTCAACTGAGAGACAGAGCCATGTCCAGGTCCTGTCAATCAGAGAACCTGCAGTGACTTCTGTGGAACCCCTTCACAGCCCCGCCCCCAGCAGTAAAAGAGGGAGCCCGCAGGCGCCCCTCCCCTGTTGACCTCCAAGGCCAGCCCTGGGGGCATGGCCAGGAGTCACACTGCCCCCTTGTGGCCAGAGCCTGTCTGGGAGGCACGGCCCTCGCCCAGCAGAGGGAGCCAGAGTGCAGAAGCGTCCGCCTGTCCGGGTGAGAACCCCGAGTTAAAACTGCGAGGCTGCACCCAGAGAACCAGACACCCCATCGAGTCCTGCGCCATCGCCTCCTCTGTCAGCGGTGTGAGGTCTGAGATAGTTACTGTGTCCCAAAGCCACCTCACTTCCGCCTGAAGTCCAAGGGGATGAGGACTCCTGCTCCTGCAGGACCTCAGGCCTGACCTGGAATCGGAAGCGGGTCGGGGGGAGTAGGCGCCTTGGAACCACGCTGCTGGAGACAGACGCAGCTGAGGGTCCCCGGAAAGACTGAAAGGCTAGGAAGCTCATGGGGTGGATTTACTCGGTCCTGTAAGCTTCTGTGCACAGGGATTCACTCCATGGGGGGGTTTCTTTCAAAACTAGAATTCACGGAGAACCAGAACTGACTCCATGGGGATAGGTTTGGTTTTTGTTAGCAACTTCACAAAGAGGAACTAATATTCATAGGCTGATGTATTAAATTCCAGATAATTTCCTAGTGGTTAGAGAGCCCTCATGGCATAGTGGAACATGCATAGTATGCTGACTGCATGGTCAGCGGTTCGAACACACCAGCCGCTGTGTGAGAGAAAAATGAGGCTTTCTACTCCCAGAATGATTTACAGACTGGGAAACCAACCCAAAGAGTCAGTTTTACTCTGCCTATACAGTGGCTATGAGTCAGAACTGATCAAATGGCGAGGTTTTTATTGTAGTTTGTTTATCGTGATATGGAGTGTAGGAGATGACTGAGAAGAATCCATCACCGTGTACTCTGGGAGTCTCAGCCCCTCCCCCACCAAGCACCCCTGGACATGCTGGGTGGGTCCTAGTCTGACATGCAACCTTACTTTGTCCTCAGGAATCTCCAGAGTCGGGGGCCTTGGTCTTACTACAAGAGATTAGTCTTCTGTCAGTGGAAGACAGATTTTCAGGTCAACCCAGAAGTCTGAGTAAGTACCATGACGGTGGCAGGTATCTCCCACCTCTTCCAGTTCCTCCTTGGCGATCCCAGGGAAATGAGGGTTTTGCATAGAGGGAGAGGTCACATGTCAGAGAGGGCTGAAACTTGGCGCCTCTGTCAGTCAAAGTGAAGGCTTGAGTGAGCACTGTAGGTCCATTCACCATAGAACCTCAACCTGTACTGTCAGCACACCCTGTGCCCTGCCTGGGATAGTGGTCTGCTGCTCCCCTTCCCTCCTTTCGGGATTCCAGGGAGGGCCAGGCACAAGGTCCAGAATAGGGAGTGGGGTAGGATAGCATATTGAGTAAGGAGGGAGGAGGGGGTGGGTAGAAAAAGAAAGAGAATCACCTATATGGGGGTTTTAACAAGATAACATGGGTAATTTATTTTCTTGATCAGGGATGTGTAAATGTATATAGTGAGTTTCTTAAAATAAAAAAAATCCTTGCCAATTCTTAATCCGTCAAGCCTAAATGGTGGTCTGAGAGGCTAAAACAAATAATAATAAAAATAGAGGGGAAAGTAAAACTGAAATGAAGTTTTTTTCTTTATTGACACACAATTTCCTGTCAAACAAACAAAACATCAGAGTAGCAAAGCGAGAGGGACCCAGGTCCTGCTAAGAGTTGACATGATGACACTATTGGTTATGTGCTAAGTCTGGTGGGGTAGTGAGTTACATGTTGGGCTACTTATCAAAATGTGAGCAGTTCAAAACCACCAGCATCTCCTCAGGAGAAAGTGGAGGCTTTCTTTATCTTCAAGATTTACAGTCTCAGAAACCCACAAGGGCACATTTACACTCCCTTACAGGGTCACTGTGAGTCTGAATCAGTTTGGTCTTTGTTAGTATAACCGCCACTTCTTCCACAGGGATCCCAGTAGAGTCACCATGGCTCCTGGTAATGTAAGCATGGTGCCCGTGAGAAACAAAGACAGGCTGCTCAGGGTGCTCAGTCCACTGAGGAAAGGAGGAAGGGCCCTCTTCTTCCTCCGTTGTTTTGGGGGACACCCCCTGGAGGTCCTTGCTTGAGGGTGTTTTCAGGAAACCACTGCTCCTGCTTCAGCTGTTTTGTCCAATAGATCTGATGTAGATGCCAAGGGCCAAGATGAGAAAAGCCACAGCCCTGCCCAGGGCCCATCTTCCACTGAGAAGCCTAACAAAGATCTGACGGGAAAGATATGCATGTCACTGCTGTTCCTGTTAGACATAATGAAGGCCGATATGCTGAAGGTTGTTAACAAGAAGTTCCAGAAGCAATTCTCTGAGATCCTGAGTGAAGCCGCAGAGGGAATAAAGTTGTTCTTTGGCCTTGAATTGAGGGAAACTAAGTCCAGATGTAACTCCTATGAGCTCATCGCGATGGTGGATGTCACCAAATGAAACAACTTGAATGGAGGCCTGCAGTTGCCTATTAAGAGTCTGTTGATGACTGTCTTGGGTGTGATCTTCGTGAATGGTAACCGAGCGTCTGAAGAATCCCTCTGGAAGTTCCTGAATATGCTGGGAATCTATGCTGGGAGGATGGAAGGTATTTTTGGAGAGCCCAGAAAGCTTCTGGTGTGTGATTTTGTGCTGGCGAGGTACCTGCAGTACCAGCGGGTGTGAAAGAGTCATCCTCCATGCTATAAAATCCTGTGACGTCCAAGGACGTGCAGAAACCAACAAGATGAAATTCTGGAGTTTTGGGCCTTGCTCGTGAGTCCCTGAGATTTCCCTGCCCCCTATGTAGACACTTTGAGAGATGAGAAAAGGAGAGCCCGATCGTGATTTGCAACCAGGGTCCGTTCTGCTGACACCACTGAGAGTTCAGGCCCAAGTTCAGTAGCTTCACCAGAATCTAGTGAAGTGGGAGCAGATTCTTCACAGTAGTTGACAGGGCTTCCAATAGTACATTCTGAAGGAGCTTAGAGGAAACAAAATGTATTATCTTCTGTTGTGTAGTAGTAACTAGTAGTCCGTTCTCTCTCAAAAGTGGTGCCTCTTGATCTTCGTTTTATTTTGCTTCTGATTGTAAGCTCGTGAATCGTGTTTTTGTTGTTTTTCAGATATAATACTTTTATAATAGCATTGCCATCGACAATGCCTTGAAAAAAACTTCAACATTTCTTTTACGTTTTAAAAGTAAGTAGCATGGCATTGAGATAATCTCAGATTAAGTTAGTTAAGATCACAAACGAGAGAAAAAAATGATAACTATAGAAGTACTTGGAGTGCCGTATCCTTTTTAATTTTACGTGTTTGTAAAATTAAAAGTTACACACACACACACACACACACAAGGATGCACACCCCTGGATTTGATTAAAATATTTAAGTGTTGATTTGTGTTTTAATTGAAGCACTGCATATTCTCTTAAATCTACTTGATTAGAAATAAAGAAAATTTTAAATTGTAATGAAGCAGTTTTCTTTTTCTGAGTTAAATATAACCAGATGCTCACTGTCATTCAGTAAACACAATATTTCCTCCCAGTTGCAAAATGCCTCATATTACCCAACATATATCTTCATAATCCAACAAGGTGGATTTATCAGTCATACTTTGCAGAAGAAGGACTTGTGTAAGTCTCAAGTTCACAAGGTTCATTAGTAACATTGCTGGATGAGAACCCTTGCAGAATCTGTCTGGACCACACTTTTCCAGTCCTTCAAGCCAAAGGCAGGCTTGTGTCTGTTAAATGTATTTTCCTCTCTTCGGCAAAAAAAAAAAAGTATCTTGGTGAATATAGGAGTCTGCCAAATTAGAAGAATATGAAAATAAATTCAAAGTACGCATTGGGAAAAAAATTAGAAACCCAAACCTTTGCCATTACATCATTTTGATTCATGACAAATTTGTAAAAGAGTAGAACACCCCCTTAGGGCTTCAAAGACTTCAAATCTTTATAGGAACCAGGTAAACTCATCTTTCTCCTCTGGAGTGTCTGCTGGGTTTGAACCACAGAGCTTGCCGCTAAATGTTTGTATTATAGAGCCACGGGGAAAGCTAATATTGGTGACAAGATTGTTGTCTACATATGGATTGTCAGATAATCTGATCGCAAAATGATGTTGTGGAGCCCCTGCTTATAGGAAATAAATATTTCAGAACGTAGCTGCATAAAAGTTTAAATCTGGTCGGTGAGGAGAAGGATGTGTGTTTCCTCTGAAGGCCCATTTGTCCTGTGTTGTGCTACATTTCTCTAGGACAAGGGCACGCTCGCTGCAAGGTATAACACAGAGAAGGGATGTGATATTTCATCAGACGTCTTTAGTTAAAGATATGGAGCCAAGATAAGGGCCAGAATGAGTGGAGACAGAGCAGGACCAAAGATTTAGAGATCCTAGCAAACTAGATGGTCCATTAATGATCTAGATGGTCCTAGGCAGGGTTAGGACCTAGATAGGCAGGGCTACCAGACTGAGCAAACTTTCACTTATTAGCATGCACTCTCAGAGATCCAAACTTAAGTCTAAGCCAGTGTCTTCTAAAATGGGTGATAGAACCCCTTCAGGATGCTAGTCAATCCAGGAGTGTGTGTGCTGTAGGAGCAGGTACATCAATTTTATCTTGTCTGATGGGCTATTGTGCAAACATTTTTAATTGCCGGGGTGGAGCACTCAGTTTATGTTTGCTTTCTATTCGCCCTCAAAAGGGGGTCAAATAAGTTTGGGAACATATGATCTAAGCAGACATACACGCTTGCTAGGAATCAAGGAGTGGACGCTGAATGTGGACTGAGGCGAATTTCTTCCCTAGAATATGGGTGCCCACAGGGCCGGGCCGGGCACACATTGTCACATCGGGGAGAGTACAGGAATGACATGCCAGATGCCACGATGCCTGGCTTCCCTGTCCAAAGACTCGGCCCCTTTGCAAATTTCAGCTATCTGGTGATCTTAGCATGAGGTCATCAGTCTCTGGTCAGCCAAGGGTAGATTTCCAGAATCTGTCTGCTTTCAAGGTGAGCACCCTGACATGAGAAATGAAGGGAACCTTCCATCTCAGAACAGTAGGCACTTGACGACGTCTGGTAGGACTCACAAAGCCAGATCCAAATTGTCTGGTGACCTTTGGTTTTCATAACCTCTAGGTCCTCTCAGGTGGTGAAGGCCTTCATACATTGTTGCAGACCCTCAGTCTGCAGAGGGACAGGATCTGACAGGCCTTAATTGGATTCACAGTGAGGAGCCTGAATACTGATGAATATATTTCAGCCCACCCCACACCTGATGGGGTTGAACGGAGCCCCACCTTGTGAGCAGTCCTGGAGAGGCTCCTCTGCCACACACCCCACTCTAGAGCCTCATGGAGGTTAGAACCTGACTC
Source organism: Echinops telfairi (assembly GCF_000313985.2). Classification (NCBI taxonomy): domain Eukaryota; kingdom Metazoa; phylum Chordata; class Mammalia; order Afrosoricida; family Tenrecidae; genus Echinops; species Echinops telfairi. The sequence continues at coordinate 476,325 of NW_022103951.1, forward strand.
AGGTTGTTAAGCAGGTCAATAGAGGCAGGAGTCCCCAGAGTTCTGGATTTCGAAATGAGGATTCTGAGGCACAACTGAAGGGCCACCGAATCTAGAACAGTGGAATTCCGCAGAACGCTCAGAAGGCCCAAGCATTGGAGGCTGGGTATGAACCATTCAGAAAGCTGCCTTGGAGGTCCCAGGAAGGCAATGGCTTTGATCTAAAATGCCTGTTGCCCATTGCTCCAAGACATGAATGCAGCAGGGAGCCAATAGAGAGGTCTGCAGGGTGGGCCCCAATCCCAACTATGTGAACACTCCATCCCCTCCCCACAGAATAATTCACTTTAGATGACAACACTAGTTATAGCTCAGGGAGAGGGTAATGCCTGATCTGAGCACAGAGGAGCAAAGAAACAGGGAAATATAGAGAATGGAACACATCCTGGCCAACAAAATCCCGAGGACCATATTCCTGCTCAGAGCAAGTGAATGCACAGACAGGGCCATAGGGCCAGCCCCACTAGGAGACACAACTTTCCTTACTGACCCATAGTGCTATGAGGGACAACACTAGAGGCTCAGTATGGGAATTGAGACTGATGTGACCCACCAGTCCGAGGCAAAGGTTAAGGGCGTGTGGCAGAACAGCAAGGGGAGTAAAGCAATGAAGTCCACAGGAATGCCCAAAATAGAATTTTGGTCCAAGTAAGAGAAACATGGGTGACAAGGAGTGAATGGGGTATCCGTGGATCTTGTCAGCAGTTCTTGGAGCCATGTCTGGCTTTCAACTACATAACTCCAGCCCCTGTCCACAGCCAATGGTACACCTCCTGCTAGGATGAATATTGTCCTTGTACTAAGCCTGGAGCACGAGTCCTCTAAGCAAATATCCTATCCTCGATGACTGAGCACAAGGAGGACCAGGGATTTCACGGGAGGAGGACTCAGGACACAACACTGAGGACTCACAAGACCTGCCTGACGTCGGCCCTCAGAGAACCCCCAACAACCTCGTCCCTGGGCGGAACCCCAATTGCTGGATGTGACGTCAAAGGCCCGCCATGGGGGAGGTGGCTTGAGAAGGCTCACCATCTCATTTTGCTGCTCTTTCCTTTCTTCGCAGCGGACCGTAGAATCGCAAGACTGCGTCGGAGTCACAGTAAGGAGCCTGGATGTGGTTTGAGGGGAACAATTAACCCGAATGTTAACCGTGAAGTCCCGCCATAGCGCAAACTCCTGAGCCAAAAGGTCCACTTGGACCCAGAACATCACGTGGACCTACGGATTTTGGTGTCACAGAGCAGCCCCCTTCTGGATTGGGAGGAGGAACAGACCCTCTCTGGGGACTAGGCTGGGACCCTTAGCCCACTGCATAGACCTCCCAAAGCAGGGGGACTGCCAAACCCCACCTCTGCCCTCCATGCTGGGAGTCCCCAGGTAGAAGTGGGGGGACCACATGGGAGGTAGGACCTTCTACCAGTTCACAAATCTTCACCTCTGCCTCTGAGTGATCGCAAGAGAACAGAGAGCAACATCTCAAGCCCTAACCTAGAGTCCAGGTCTGAATCCAAGTGAGGAAAGAAGGGGCCCCCAAATCAGAACTGAGGAGGTCTCAGGAGCCTCCACGCCCAATCGCCGGAGCCCAGCACCCACTGCCATGTTCGGGCCCCAGCCGTCGCGGCCCCAAAGCACCCTCCACCGGCTGTGCATCACTCTCAGTTCTGACTCCGAGGTCTCATGTAGGGGTGGCCCTTAGTCTGCGGGCTGGTGGAGTGAGGGTGTGGGTGTGAGGGGCTGGTGGGGTGAGGGTGTGAGGAGCAGCAGTGAATGTGGGTCACCTTGAAGGTGCAAGGATAAGATGACACTCCCCATGAGGAAGGGGGCAGTGTTTAACCCTTAAGGGGGAGGGCTGCCCTGAGCCCTGCAATTGCCATTGGCTCTGTGGCCCCAGCACAAACCTGGAAGTAATGATGCCTATAGACTCCTGCCAGGTAGCTCAGGCAGAAGAGGGCCTTTCTTTGAGCCCCAATTCAGCAGACAGAGGAATTCCAAACTCTGAGGCTAGAACAGGGGTCAAAGTAAGACTCCTGTAAGAGAAACGATCATCCCTCCCGCCCTTCTCATATTCACTGCCATTGAGTCCATTAGCCTCAGAGACTCCACAGCCCTTCAGGGTTTCTGAGACTGTCACTCTTGACAGGAGAAGAAAGGCCCCTCTTTGTCCCCAGGAAGCTGGTGATTTCAAAATGCTGACCTGTGTTTAGTAGCCCGATGTAAGTCCCATGGACCAGGGCACTCCACGAGAAGCAAGGTCCGAGGGAGAACGATGAAGATTTCTATTCCTGTAAGAGTTACAGTCTCAGAAACCCTCAGGGGCAGCTCTCTCCTGACACATAATGTGACTTGGAGTCAGAGATGGCTAGGTGGCAGTGATTTTGGTTTCGCTTTGATTGAATAGAGGCAAGAGACTGAGTCTGTAATGGTGGTAGTCAAGGAGAGGACATTGAGTTGTGAGGTGGTGACTCCTCTTCCTACTAATCAGTGGAGATCAGAAAGCCCCACTCCCTTTTAACCCCTGGGGCATGTGGGCATGTTGACCTTGAGAGAGTGCACTCGCTTCATGGGAGGTCAAGGAGGAGAGGGACCTGGTCACAGGGGACTGTCAGGAGAGAACCCTAATAGGGGATCCAGGCTGCCAAGGAACCCAGGGCAGAAAGGCCTGTCTGTGTTGCACCCAGAAAGACACCCTGTCATTACTGGGGTCAGGTGTGTTCGTGTATATTGCCTGTGAGTCTCACAGAGCTTTGAACTGTCAGTTTCAGAGTAGCAAAATGGAGGGACCAAGGCCCTGCCAGCAGTTAATCCAATGTCCATAAAAGTGCACTGTGAAGATGACTACCCCCTCCAGAGCTAAGCACAGGAAGTCCCTTCAGCCAGCCTGCTGTCATCTCATTAAACCCCACTCAGGCCAGGCAGTGTGCATCCTCACCATGACTCACATATCCTTGTCGGGTTCTTGAGCATGTGACCAGAGCACTGTGGGTTCCCAGAGCAGGGCTTTCAAATAATTCTGCATTGAAAACAGGTTGGTTGTGAAAGTCAGGGAGGCATCTCCTTGATGAGGGGCTCACTCACAGCTTCTAACTTCCCCTTCTTTAGCAGAGCCACGCCATCTTTGTCCTGACCTGCTGCCGTTGAAGGGAGTCATCATGCCTCGTGGTCAGAAGAGCAAACTCCGGTCTCATGAGAAATGCCACCAGGCCCAGGACCAAGGTGACACCAGGAACGTGGAGTTGGCCCAGACCACTGCCACAGAGGAGGGAAAACCCTCCTCCTCACCTGCTGCTGCTTCTGGGGATTCTCACCAGGCTTCCTCCTATGCACCAAAGCCATGTGAGGCAGTTCCCTCCACCTCCAAGGCTGTTACAGATGTTTTATGTGCTAAAGCTGCTAAAGGTGCCCAGAGCCAACATGTGGGCAGGCCAAATACCCCTAAGTCCACACCTTCTGCTGAGAAGTCCCAAAGAGACCCCTTGACCAGAAGGGTGAGCCTGTTGTTGCAGTTCTTGCTGTTAAAGTATAAGATGAAAGAGCCCATTACCAAGGCCAAAGAGATGAAGATCATCACTAAACGGTACAAGTAGCAATTCTCCGAGGTGCTGAGGAGAGCCTCTGAGCATATGGAGCTGGTCTTTGGCCTTGAGCTGAAGGCAGTCAACTCTAATAGTCAAACCTATGCTCTCGTCAGTCAGTTGGAGGTTTCCAAAGAAGAAATTCTGATTGGAAAATGTGGCTTTCCCAAGTCTGGGCTCCTCGTGCCACTCCTGGGCATGCTTTACATGAACGACAACAGGGAGGAGATGTGGGAATTCCTGAATGAGTTCATAGCCCTCAGCACTTCATCTTTGGGGACACTAGAAAGCTTCTCACTGAAGATTTGGTGCAGGAAAAGTACCTGGAGTACCAGCAGGTGCCTAAGTCTGATCCTCCATACTAGGAATTCCTGTGGGGTGCTAGAGCCCACACAAAGGCTTGCAAGAAGAAAGTGATGGAATATTTCGAGAAGATTAAGTTTATCAACATTACTACCTTCCAAGACATGTATGAAGAAACCTAGGGAGAAGTGCAAGAAAGAGCAGAAGCTGCATTAAATGGGATGGGCGAGGCCAATCCAAATGTCAAGGCCAAGGTCAATGCCAAGAGCCATGTCAAGGGGAGGTTCAGCAGATCCTCCCACTCCACTTGACGGTTGAGGAAGATGCCTCAATTTGTTGTTGGAAATGGTTGTTAACCTTCTAAGTGGTGAGAGTCAGAAGGAGGAGGGAGGGGAAAATGAGGACCTAATGCCGGGGATTTAAGTGGAGAGAAAATGTTTTGAGAAGGTTGAGGGCAATGAATGTACAAATGCGCTTTACACAATTGATGTGTATATGGATTGTGATAAGAGTTGTATGAGCCCCTAATAAAATGATTTAATAAAAAAAGAGGAAAAAAAAGAAGTAAAGAAGAGGTTGAGATACTCTACCAGACCTGCCACCTGAAATCTTGCCAATTATGACACCATGGGTCAAGCATTGGGCTGTTTACTTCAAGGTCAGTAGTTCAAACCCACTAGCTGCTCTGTGGGATAAAAAGGAAGCATTCTGCACTCACAAAGATTGACTGTCTTGGCAATCCTAAGCCCCAGTGATGACTTGCTCTTACAGCATTGGTATTTTTCCATGGCATGAGGGACTAGAGAAAAAGAAGCAGTGACTGCAGTATTCCCTCTAGTGTAAGTGCCCCGAGACAGGACCCTTTCTAACTTGGTCACTGATAACTGAACTGGAAGGAATGTTCACTTGGGCTACGTGGGTTGGGTAAAGAGGAGGCAGTTAGGGGAGGGGTGGTGAAGTGGTGGGTGGAGACTATGTGGGTGTACAGGAGGAGTGTAATGGGATTTAGGTCCTGTGGGTTTGTTCCAGTGCACTGGAAAGAAACTACTACATGAGAGTTTTATTGAACACCATATCCAGGATATTTCTTAAAATTTGGTGACTGCTCCCCGTAGATCAGATATCAAGGAGCTAGCATTTTCCCTCCTCTGGCAAAATTATAGCCCACTGTGCTCAAAGGCCAATAGCAGTCGGTTCTTTCTTCCAGAAGCCTCTGGATAGGTAGTGGCCACTGTCCTTTTGGTTCATAGGCTAGGATTTAACAGTTACTAATTTTGTGACCTCATTAAATTAAAATATACTATCCTGAAAGGAGGAGAGGCTCAAAAATATCAGTTTTAGTTGGGTTCTTCTAGAGAGTCAGTGTTTTAAAATGGGAATTACATACAAAGATGTCTAAGTCTGGATGGTGAAAAGAAGACCTAGATCTCTGACAACCCACCTGCTTGGTCCTCTCTCCTCATTCTCTGAGGGAGAACCAGACTCTAAATCGTGGGCAGGGGGCACAAATGTTGTGCAGGAGGTCCAAATTTCATGAGAGTCTAAAATTAGACTCATGCAAATGCATACAAGGATATCCCATGTAGGAGGCCTCTGTGGGATGACATTTCAGAATATATGGGGTCAAGGACAGGTATGCTGCTGTGTATTCTTGGGCATGAATGACTCCATGCAAGGCTGCCAAGATGAGAACACGGTCACTGTCATATCAGGGCTTCCTAGACCTGTGCCTATGGATTTCAAAAGGTGGATTAGACTCCCAATAGGAGGCCAGGGGCTGAGAGTAATTCTGAACAAGAATTAAAGGTACAGCACAGTGCTTTACAGAGGGTCTAACTGATTCAATCTTCAGGTCATCTGTGGGTAGGTCCAGACGTAGGTAAACTCAGGAACCATTCTCGACTTCCTCCTCAGTGGCAACATGAAGGTGAGAGACTTCGTCTGATGTTGGGGCACATGGGACAATGGACTGAAATCTCTTAGATTAGGCCGGGAATCCAGCATATAACTCTGAGTGAATTGTATTATGACTAGTGACTCTACAAGAGTAAGATGATGTGGGGTGATGTGGAGTCCAATGATGGTGTCAACTAATGGACACACAGGTAAGGGCCTTGGTCTGAGGGGTGCTGTGTTGGTCTGGGTTGACTAGAGAAACAAATCCAGGGACATTCATATGTATATAAGAAAGATTTATACACAATAGCAATCGAATATTGAGAAAACATCCCAGCCCAGTCCACATCAAGTGCATACATTTGATATTAGCCCTTTTGTCTCATCCAAATCTATAAAGACCTTTTCAGATTCACAAAACACATGCAATGACCCCAGCTGTGGGAATATCACAGGCCAGGGGGTGGGAAGTCTTGCGGATCCATTGACAGTCTAAGCATCTCAGCAATGGCAGGGATCTCCA
>NW_022103951.1:483855-484793 GCF_000313985.2 Echinops telfairi
CCCCAACCCCCTGAAGAATGGAGACTTCCCCTGTATGAGACCCTGCTCTCAGCCCCAGTAAACCTCAGGCAGAGCTGGCAGGCAGTGACTTATTGTATACTCTACCTTCCTTTACAGAATTTTCAAAGACAGCCTCCCAGAACCAAGGAAGGTTTGGCAATCCGAGGACAATGGCCTAGTGGGAGACCGCAGATGTGGTTTCAGTAAAGCCAAGGAGACATCTTCGTGCTGAGGGGTGTACATCTTCTCAGCGCCCCACGAGCCCCGAACTCACATCACCTGCTCTACGGCTTAGGGTATTAAATGTTGCCCTTCACCAGAGGAACCATGCCTGCACATCGTAAGTATAAAACCCAGAGATATGAGAAACACAAGCAAGTTCAAGGGGAGGCCCATGATCATGGAGGTGCTCACGCTGAGGCAGCTATGCGACAAGGGCCGAGCTCCTCCTCCTCTCCTGTTCGTATCAGGAACCCCCAGAGATCTGCAGCTGCTAAGGTCCATCATACACCCCAAGGGCCCCAGGAACTCTTTTCCACCATCAAGACTTCTATGGACAGAGTGGCTGACAAAGGGGCCAAGGGACCATCTAAGGAGAGTTTAGATTCCCCCAACAATGAAGACTTGTACCTTGACACTCTGGACTTTAGGGTAGATACACTGGAGCACTTCATGCTGTACAAGTTTAAAATGAAGCAGCAGATTTCCAAGGGAGACATGATGATGATCATCGGCCCCACATTCACAGATCGATTTCACCAGATTCTGAAGAAGGCAGCTGATCGCCTTGAGGTGGGGTATGCAGTTGAAGTGAGGAAATCTTACTCCATCGTAAACTCTTACATTCTTGTCAGCAAACTGTACCTTCCCAACAATGGAAGGGTCCATCCAGGCAGGGGCTTGCCTAAGACAGGGTTATTGATGTCTGTGCTGGGGGT
>NW_022103951.1:484993-485849 GCF_000313985.2 Echinops telfairi
CAAAGTTAACAAGGTTGCTCCCACTCCCCTCTCATCCCTCTGTGAGCAGTGTGAGCAAGAGGAAGGGAGACCCCAACCCCACCTGACAGCCATGGCGAATGCTGGTCTCCTGTCAAATGCATTCAACTGGCTCAGGTCTAGCAAATCTCCTCACCCAATGTGAAAACTGAGGTTTTCCTCTACTCAAATTAGATCATCTGATTTGAAATAAGAGAATATTTTGAAAACCTCAAAGAACCCCTGTGTTAGTTTGTTGGGGTAGGAACCCCTGTGTTAGTTTGTTGGGGTAATGAAATTCCAGGGGTGGAAAATAAAGCAAGATCAATTCTTGACTTGTCCAAGTTCTTTGTTTACTGGATGAACCATTTATTGTTTTTCAAATGGCACAAAGCACACTTGGGAAAGTTTCTATAAATTCTTTCTGGATTGATAGATCATGTTTTCAAAGTAGTTTTCTGTCATTTGCAACATATAATTTATTATCTGAGTGTTCAATCAATTAAGAAGTATTTTACAATCATCAAACTTATTTTGGGACCTTTCCTTCACATGCACATGCTTGTGAGCTCCCCGGGTCCCCCCATCCTCTCCTGCCATGCCCCCAAGTGGTTATAAATCCAGGTAAGGTGTCTGTTGATTTACATATTCAAGATTTTGTATACAGACACACACAAAAAAAGCACAATCTGGAAGCAAACAAATAAAACAAAGCAGCAGCAGCAATGAGAAGAAAAGACAGGAAAATCTCATTTACAGAAAGTTGAAAATATTGAAGACTGAAACAACTTTAAAATGGTTCCAAAAGGTATCAAGTTTAAGGAAATACATTTTAACCTAAGACTTCTGCTGTCATCAA
>NW_022103951.1:487676-488828 GCF_000313985.2 Echinops telfairi
ATTGTTTGTCTGTATGTTTGTTTCCTGAAGACAAATTTATTTCCCCAGTTTGCCAATTACTTAAGTGTAATTTCCTTCTGGGCAACATGGATGCCTCCCTCCTGTTATCTGGACTGAATGTTCAGTAAGATTTGCTTCTCAGTCATGGATGAGTAGTGTTTTTCTTTTTATACATTCTTTTTTTATTATTTAAATTTTGAGTGCCCTGGGCACAATGTGGCCTGGCAGCCACTGAACGGTCTTCTAACTTTCCAACAATCTTGAGCAACGCACCCCAGCTGATATGATGTCTACTCTGTTGAAGTGGTCTCTAAGGTGTCCATATAAAGGGGGTGATATAAAGTTTCTGGACAACAGGCAGGCTCTCTATCTCATTGTTTGGCCAACCAGATTAGAAGGTGAGCTGATGCGAGAGCAGAAGCCTGCCTTTTCTTGGTATTTATCCTTTTATCCTTTTAGAAGTGGGCTCATGCAATACTTATCCATTTTTGGATTGACTAACTTCATTCAGAAAAAGGGTTTCCACCTCATGAGGTCTTTCATGGCTTCAGAACTGTTTGTCTTAAATGCATATTATTTTGTTTGTATGAACCAGGACTTAGCTATTTGTTTCCATCCTTGTGGGAATGTGTACTGTTTCCAGCTCCTTGCTATTGTGAATTGTGCTGCAATGAGCACGGGAGAGTATTCTTATGTTCATGTTCTGTCTCTTATTTCTTTGAGTTATATGACCAGAAAAGGGATTCCTTGGTTGCATGGCATTTTTATATTCTCACTTGTTTGGGGTAGTTCCCTCTTGCTTTCCACAACAGTTGTGCATATTGGCAAGACCAGAAGTAGTGCAGAAGAGTACCCATCTCTAGCATTTGTTGTTCTCTATTTGTCCTTGATTTCTTTCCATCTTCCATTTTGTAAAAGTATGAGATATATGACTTTATACCTCAATGAGTTTCACTTACTGTAGAACAGGGGTTCTCAATCTTTCTATTGCTGTGACCCTTTCATACAATTCTTCATGTTGTGGTGACGCCCAACCATAACATTACTTTGGGTGCTACTTCATAACTGTCATTTTGCTACTGTTATGAACCGGGCAACCACCGTGAAAGGATCGTTCGACCCCCAAAGGAGTCGTGACCCACAGGTTGAGGA
>NW_022103951.1:491453-493073 GCF_000313985.2 Echinops telfairi
GTACATACCTACAGGTCCACCAGCAGTGGATGAGAGTTCCTATAACACCACAGTCCCTCCAACCTTGTTGCTATCTGATTTTTTGAATTGAGGCCCACTCCTTTTAAGAGGCCAGGCGCTACAGTCCTATAAGCAGATGGTGGCTTATCCATTGTAACCTAAGGGAAAAGTAAAACCAATAGCTGTGAAGATGCTGTTCTAGAGGACAGAATACCAGCGAACTTTTCCCAAGGAAATACCATTTGGAACCCTGGAAGGTGCAAGTATTTGGTGGCGCATAATAAGAAAGTCAGCTGTAGGATGGACTAGGTGAGGCTGTGAACATGGTTGAATAGATGTCATGTCTTCTACTTGTGGGTTTTAGACTTGAGAGATAAGACCCTGCATTGGAAAAGTGCTTTAATATGTTAATCTGAGATTTACCAGAAAGGGATTGCCATCTGAGGCAGGGGTGGAAAGTAATCTATGTTCTTGTGTCAGTGCACAAACTAGGTGTTTTGCACATAATGTCTGGAGGGAGTTTCTGAGAATTAAAGGTACTATTCTGAGGTGCGATGTCCCAAATCCCCTATCCTGGGACTCATTATGTTGGGCTCAGAGAAGAGAGCCACAGCCTCCTCCATTAAAAACAAGTATTTTAGTTCAGGAATCTTGAGTAAAACTGGTGATATCTGGGAACATCAACTTTTTAGTGCGGGTAAAATAAATCTAAACAGAGATCGTTAGAATAAAATGGCCCCTGGGCAAGCTAGTAGGACACATTTTGACAAAGTTCTTTTAGTCTTGAGTCTAGCTGGTGAAAAGAAAGAACAGATCAAGGTGGGTTTGTTGTTGTTGTTGTTGTTGGATGTTTTACCTCTCTGACAGCCCTCCTCCTGTCCTGGGAGCTAATTTCTGTTGCTGTTGTGTCCCCTCTCACATCCCTCTGTAGCTGAAATCAACCAGGTGCTATAATGGGCATATTTCTGTCACATTGTTGGCCAAGGATAATCGTTACTATAGGATGTATTTTGTCTTAGAACTTCACATATTCAAAGACAATTATATATATATATATATATATATCCCTGGTGTTGGAGTGGTTACATATTGGGTGGAGTGGAGGTGGTGTGATTACACATTGCAGGTGGTCAGTTTGAAAACACCACCCATTCCTTGCGAGAAAGACCAGGATTTCTACTCTGATATACAGACACAGTTGTGGAAACTCAAAGGAGTTCTACCCTATCCTATATGGTTGATATGAGAGGCATCAAATCAATTTATATATATATATATGGATTTCAAAAAGTTTATGGGAAAGGGGAATTAAAAGATTAAGTGCGGCTATGTTTAAGTGGTGAGGTTTTTAATGTTGAAAAAAAAGTATCCAATGTGCTCAGTTATGTATAACATTTCTATAATGAAATACTTATATTCCCTATTAAATTTGGCTAACTAGTAACAGAAACATTAAACCAATTTGGATTTCCCTCAAAGGTTTGGAAGCCTCCTTGTGTATATTCTAGAGAGCAGGGTGGTATTTGCTGTGTCAAAATGACGACAGTAATGAATGCCATCCAGTCAAGACCCAGTATTTTCAGTCATCTGGCCAAGTGCTTTACATCCTGCACATAGGGG
>NW_022103951.1:494079-495755 GCF_000313985.2 Echinops telfairi
ATGTATGGATTGTGATAAGAGTTGTATGAGCCCCTAATAAAACGATTTAAAAAATAAATAAAACAAGGGCTTTCATTGACTTGCAAAGGATTTCCAGAGAATGAGTTACTATAAGCTGGTCCCTTCTTATTTCTCACTGGAAGAGAGGGTTTGAGCTAAAGCAGGGGGCCTCAGTCTAGCGTAGGAGGAACATAGTCCCTGAGCGCAGGCAAGAGCGGACTGTGAGCCCATAGGAGGCAGGCAGATTAAGAGTGGTTATGCTTGAGTGGTGAGGTAGGCCCAGTAGTGGTGAGGTAAGACAAGCAAAGGCTATTTGCAGAGCACTAATCAAGCAGACACTCTTTTGACCACCAGATGGGGAAACTTGAGCTCTACACCGAACTTCCCCAGGTTAGATCTCTGCACCTGGGAGAATCTTGAACTGAGCCTGAAACTCGGGTTTCTGCCGACAGGTAGTCTCGGTTATAATGGGGTCTCTCAGTGAGGACTGAGTGAGCACTAAAGGACCACCATCTTCAAACAATTGGGAGTCAAGCTCCTGCTCCTGATGTCAGCTCTTCTAGAAGCCACAGTGTCCGTTTTGGATCCTACAAGCTCCCCAAAAAGCTTCTGGGGAAGTAAAGTTACCAGACTGTGATTTTGGCAGGGCCCCTGGAAGCGAAGGCTTTGGCTTTGGCAAGCAGTGTTCCTTCCTGCTTGGAGGAAAACTCTGTGCCAGGTCAGGAGTCCAGGTAAGTACCTTGGATGTATTTTAGGGGGCTTATGAAACCCGAGTTAGGGTAGTGCTAACTATACCATCCTGTCCATACCATTAGACTCATGGCCCAGGGCTCCTTAGACCTGGAAAATCACATGGACCCAAGGGTCTTGGACTAAGAGAGTGGATCGCATCTGGAAAGAAAGGAGATTGAGAATTGCCCTCACAGAATAATTGCAGCACAGCCCATCCCAGGCTCCAGTGTATGGAGTTGAGGGCCTTGGAGTAGGCAAACACCCCCATCCCTGCTTGTGAGTGCCCAAGGGATCTGAGAAAGGAATTGCTTGCCCTGCCCCAAGTCAAGGTCTGAATCCCTACTGTAGAAGGAAGGGATCTCAAAATCCAGAACTTAGGAGGTCTCAGAAGTCTCCTTGCACAGATGCCATACTCCTGCAACCCAAATCCTTGATCATGCCCCCTATCACTAGACCCCCTAAAGCAGCCTCTACCTGGTGTAGCTGGCTCTCTCCAATGGCTGAGGTCTCACAAAGGGCTAGCCTTTTGTCTGAAGGGCAAGGACTCAGGTTCAACATGGATTTGGGTGCTAGAAATAGTGCGATCAGGAGCCAAATGACGCTCCTAATGATGAAATGGGCAGTGTTCAAACCTCAAAGGCGAGTGTTTCCCTGATCCTGGCCACTGACATTGAATCTGGGAGCGTAGGACAAACCTGGCCAGTACTAATGCTCAGAGACTCCTGCCAGGGGAATGTCAGGTAGTGGAGGTTTTTATTTCAACCCCATTCAGAAGATAGAGCAATTCCTGAAGCTGTCCTCCCAAAGGGTCGTTGGGTGAGGTGGTAGGAGGAGGGTAGCAGGGGTTTAAGATAAAAATTCCTAAAGAGGAAAACATAGTAAACTCCATGCATTTGTTTCCCCAAATATGAAGCTGCAAAGCCCCCAGTCGGTTATTTTCAAAC
>NW_022103951.1:496845-498177 GCF_000313985.2 Echinops telfairi
TGCTGAGGAGAGCCTCCTTGCACGTGGAGATGGTCTTTGGCCTTGAGATGAAGGAAATCAACTCCCGAAGCCAAACCTATGTTCTGGTCAACCTTTTGGAGATCACCAGGGAAGAGAGGCAGTTTAACATCAAGGGATTTCCGAGAATGGGGCTCCTGTTGCCTCTCCTGAGCCTGGTCTACAGGAATAGATACCAGGTCACAGAAGAAACCATGTGGGGATTCCGGAATGCAGTGGAAAACTTGGATGGGAAGTGCCACTTCATCTGTGGAGAGCCCAGGAAGCTCCTCACCAGAGATATGGTTCAGGAGAAGTACCTGGAGTACCGGCAGGTGCTCAACAACGAGCCTCCTTGCTATGAGTTCCTGTGGGGTCCCAGAGCCCATGTGGAAGCTAACAAGAAGAAAGTGATAGACTTCTTGGAGAAGCTTGATAAGATGGACACCAAAGAGTTTCATGACCACTGTGAACGCACCTGGCGCGATGAAGAAAGGAGAGTGGCAGCCACAGGATGGGGTGACACTGGTCTTAATGCCAGGGCCAGGAGCAGTTTCAGGGCCAAGTCCAGCAAGGCCAGGAAGACCAAGCAGGGCAATCAGTCTTTGGCACAGTCCACCACTTCCTGGGCATCCTGGGAATCACCTGCTTCTGCTACTCCACCTGCCGGCCCCCATGCTTCCTCAGCCTTGCCACCGAACAAAGCTGAGTGAACAGCTTCCCTTTCAGATTGAAAATCCTTCTTACTCAATGTAGTGGGGACAATGTGGACCACATGGCTGCTTTCATATGTACCAGACACACATCCTTACACTGTTGATTTAGCTGGGCGTTTTAATTTTTGTGTGTGTATGTGTTTTTTTTCCAGTTGACTAATGTTTCTTTAACCTAATGTTAGCTTATACTCAGCATATATCTTTCCGAAAATGTTACTAGCTGTTGTTTATGTTTTGCTTTGACAAACAATATGTTTGGTAAGTGAAATGATTGATTTTTTTTTGGTGATCTAGATGAGGGTAATGCACCATGAGAGTAGAGGGAAGCTCAGGTGTCATAGAAGTCCACAATCACCTGCTTAGACCACATGGTTGACTGTGCAAAAGTTGGAGCGGGTCCATGCCACATTCCTTTATTGAATATTTTCCCCAATAAATCACATGTGACTATATTTGTTTAGTTCATCTAAGAATGTCGGAGGAAATAAGAGACAGTGATGTACAAACGTTATTGACTTCCCATTGCTTTGCCAAAATTGTACCTAGAGTGCATCCTTTGGAATCTTCAGGCAGGTAATAAGACTTGGAGCCAAAGATGATGCACTCCCTTGTCGAAAAT
>NW_022103951.1:498972-499960 GCF_000313985.2 Echinops telfairi
CCAAATAATAGGTGCTCTTAGAGCTCACAGGATTCCCATGGTTATAATGCTCACTGGACACAGGTGGTCCTCCTTAATTTATTTGATCTGAGATAATGTAATGGGTGCCTAAAGTTCATTTTTGTGAGATATAAATGAACACCACTATATCAGTCTGAGTTGACTAGAGAACCAAATCCAACGAGATTCTTTGTGTGTAAGAGAGGATTCTGTCCAAGAGAATTTGCATCTTAAGGAAATATGGTAGTCCACTCCAAATAAAGTCCGTAAGTCCAATTGTATACCTTATATCAGAAAGGAGTCTATAAATTTCTCTTGAGATTCACACAACAGATGCAATAACACAGAGAATCAGAAGAAACCAGGCCAGTGTATGGAAAGTCTGTGGATCCACTGGCAGTGGAAGCATCTCAGTGCTGCCGTAGGTCTCCACGAGGCTCCTCCCTCAGCTTACCTCCATCCCACTTGTCCACAGAAGGTGAAACAGAGAGTGAGAATGTGTGTTCTGCCTCCGGGGTGGGAGTGGGGGTGGGGAGAATACAGGAGTTTTCAGAAGCCTTAGGAGAAGGCCATGCACACACATGGGCATTATTGGCTTTGACCTGATGGGAAGGCTAGACTCAACCCCTTTCCTCAAGCTGACAGGAGGTGATGAAACTACTATGCCCACTGAGCAAGTGCCCACGGGTTTACACTGGGACAAGAAGGATATTCGCAGGCATAGCACATGAGAGTTCTCTGGAACCAAGAAGTAGTGGCTCACGCAAGCCTGAGGCTGGACTCCCCTGTGTGAGAATCAGACCACTACTATGCAAAGCTGGTTGATCAGGAGGAAATTGGGCTTTAGTGCAAGTTTCTTGCTTTGAGTTTGTACACTCAATGGCAACCCAAAAGTGCATACTCACTGTGCCTTCGATGACGTCCACTTGTTCCTTGGAGAAGGAGAAGTATTCTTGGTCCCTATCTCCAAATTTCATTGTTTGTGTAC